>NW_025765207.1:0-145000 GCF_003918875.1 Haliotis rubra | reverse complement strand
GTAATATTTTGATCAAATGAATTAAACAGTGACTACAGATTATCTGGCAACGTGATGACGCCACACGTGGTTCCCACAACACCACAACATTACTCAACATATGGATTATGTCCAATTTATTGTCTTATTAGCAGCACGTCAAGTGCCACAGTATACACGAGTATATTATCAACATGGGTTCACCATAGTACGTGTATATAATTAAGAAAACAACATAAAACTATGTATGTTCTCCCTAACAAATATACTTATAATTATGGCGGTGGTGCGGCCCAGTGGCTAAAGAGTTCACTCGTCACGCCGAAGACTCGGGTTCGATTCCCCACACAGGTACATTGTGTGAGCCCATTTTCGGGCATGACATTGCTAGGATATTGGTAAACTGTAACACATTAAACCAATAAAACCACACTCGCTCACATAACATTACCCCGCCTTGGTCTCTCAAGTCTACCTTTCTATCTCCACAGGTGAAGCCTATTTCTGGTGTCCCCCGCCGTGATATTGCTGGAATATGCTAAAGCGCCGTAAAACCATACTCACTCACTCACTCACTATCCCCACAGAATCCTGCCACTTGTGGTGGTGGGATAGCCTAGTGGTTAAAGCGTTCGCCTGTCACGCCGAAGACCCGGTTCGATTCCCCCACATGGGCACAATGTGTGAAGCCCATTTCCGGTGTCCCCGCCGTGATATTGCTGGAATATTGCTAAAAGCGCCCGTAAAACCCAACTCACTCACTCACTCACTCCTGCCACTTGCCCCATCAGTTTAGTTTGGGGCTTTTTGGACAAATCCAACCTGTCTTCTCTTCAAAGCTAGTCGTCTTCCACTTGTAACCATTCTTTTTAACCAGCATCGCTGACCGTGCAAACTGCGGAAAATTGGCCTTCCCGGGAGCCCAGTAGGTGTACTTGGCCGACGACCCGTCCATGTACGTCCAGCCACCAGGAAAGTCATAGTACACGCCGATGAAGATCTTTTCTTGAGCTAAAAGTTAAATGTCATTTTGTCAGTGACATACTTAACATCTTAAGTTTGAAATTGGACTGAAATATGTTTTTATGATCACATAACGACCTTAACATAAGATAATTTAAACAAGAATGAAATATTTTGTAATAGTGGAGACGAACCGTTAGTAAAGCAGCCCCTCCCGGGCAGTATGTACAGAATGTAGTACTGGTATGAAATTCAGTTTCTACATCATTCATCTGTATACTCTCACGTACCGGAACAGGGGGCGTCTCAAGCGCCGCACTTGTATATATGTGCACAGTATCCTGTAGGCGTGTCATTAACCTGTTATTGTGGGTTCGATTCCCGCGGGCCCCGACTATAGGTTTGCAAGGACCACATCTGTGTGTATCACTAATATTGTCAGTATCTAAGACTTATCTTATTAAAAACAAATTCCAGATCAATCCGACATGTCAGGATATGACTGAAATACTGTTAAAGGTGATTTTAAACCCACTCACTCACTCAACCACCCTACTACGCATTCACCCATCCTGCCACTCACTCAGTCAGTCACTCAATCACAATCACTCAATCACTAACTCACTCCAGTTACTCACTCAATCACTGAACCATTCAATCACGCACTCAATCACTAAAACATCCAATCACGCACTCAATTACCGAACCATCCAATCACGGAATCAGTTAAAGAACCATCCAATCACGCACTCAATTACCAAACCATCCACTCAAGCACTCAATCACTGATCCCTCCAATCACGTACTCAATTACAGAACCATCCAATCACGCACTCAATCACTGAACCCTCAAATCACGCAGTCAATTACCGAACCATCCAATCACGCACTCAATTACCGAAAGATCCAATCACGGAATCAGTTATAGAACCATCCAATCACGCAATCAATTACCGAACCATCCACTCACGCACTCAATCACTGAACTTCTATTCACGCACTCACTACTGAACCATCAATCACGGACTCAGTTACAGAACCATCCAATCACGCAATCAATTATCGAACCATCCAATCACGCACTCAGTTACCGAACTTTCAACCATCCAATCACGGAATCAGTTAAAGAACCATCCAATCACGCACTCAATCACTGAACCATCCAATCACGCACTCAATCACTGAACCACTCCAATCACGTACTCAATTACCGAACCATCCAATCACGGACTCAGTTACAGAACCATCCAATCACGCAATCAATTACCGAACCATCCAATCACGCACTTAATTACAGAACCATCCAATCACGGACTCAGTTACAGAACCATCCAATCACACACTCAATCACTGAACCATCCAATCACGCACTCAATTACCGAACCATCCAATCACGCACTCAATCACTGAACCCTCCAATCACGCACTCAATTACCGAACCATCCAATAACGCACTCAATTACCGAACCATCCAATCACGCACTCAATCACTGAACCATCCAATCATGCACTCAATCACTGAACCATCCAATCACGGAATCAGTTACAGAACCATCCAATCACGCACTCAATCACTGAACCATCCAATCACGCACTCAATTACCGAAGCATCCAATCACGCACTCAAATACCGAACCATCCAATCACGGAATCACTTACCGAACCATCCAATCACGCAATCAATTACCGAACCATCCACTCACGCACTCAATCACTGAACCCTCCGTAATCACGCACTCAATTACCGAACCATCCAATCACGGACTCAGTTAAAGAACCATCCAATCACGCAATCAATTACCGAACCATCCAATCACGCACTCAGTTACCGAACCATCCAATCACGGAATCAGTTAAAGAACCATCCAATCACGCACTCAATTACCGAACCATCCAATCACGCACTCAATCACTGAACCCTCCAATCACGCACTCAATTACCGAACCATCCAATCACGCACTCAATTACCGAACCATCCAATCACGGAATCACTTACAGAACCATCCAATCACGCACTCAGTTACCGAACCATCCAATCACGGAATCAGTTAAAGAACCATCCAATCACGCAATCAATTACCGAACCATCCAATCACGCACTCAGTTACCGAACCATCCAATCACGGACTCACTTACAGAACCATCCAATCACGCAATCAATTACCGAACCATCCCAACACGCACTCAATTTCTCAACCATCCAATCACGGAATCAGTTAAAGAACCATCCAATCACGCACTCAATTACCAAACCATCCACTCAAGCACTCAATCACTGATCCCTCCAATCACGGACTCAGTTACAGAACCATCCAATCACGCAATCAATTACCGAACCATCCAATCACACACTCAATCACTGAACCATCCAATCACGGAATCAGTTACAGAACCATCCAATCACGCACTCAATCACTGAACCATCCAATCACGCACTCAATCACTGAACCATCCAATAACGCACTCAATTACCGAAGCATCCAATCACGCACTCAAATACCGAACCATCCAATCACGGAATCAGTTACAGAACCATCCAATCACGCAATCAGTTACCGAACCATCCACTCACGCACTCAATCACTGAACCCTCCAATCACGCACTCAGTTAACGAACCATCCAATCACGGACTCAGTTACAGAACCATCCAATCACGCAATCAATTACCGAACCATCCAATCACGCACTTAATTACAGAACCATCCAATCACGGACTCAGTTACAGAACCATCCAATCACGCACTCAATCACTGAACCCTCCAATAACGCACTCAATTACCGAACCATCCAATCCACACTTCAATCACTGAACCATCCAATAACGCACTTTCACTACCGAACTATCCAATCACGGACTCAATCCACTGAACCATCCAATCATGCACTCAATCACTGAACCATCCAATCACGGAATCAGTTACAGAACCATCCAATCACGCACTCAATCACTGAACTATCCAATCACACACTCAATCACTGAACCATCCAATCACGCACTCAAATACCGAAGCATCCAATCACGCACTCAAATACCGAACCATCCAATCACGGGAATCAGTTACAGAACCATCCAATAATCACGCAATCAATTACTGAACCATCCACTTGTCACGCACTTCAATCACTGAACCTTCTAATCACGCACTTCACTACTGCACCGAACCATCCAATCACGGACTCAGTTACAGAACCATCCAATCACGCAATCAATTACTGAACCATCCAATCATGCACTCAGTTACCAGACCATCCAATCACGGAATCAGTTAAAGAACCATCCAATCACGCAATCAATTACTGAACCATCTTATCCATTTACGCACTCAATCACTGAACCATCCAATCACGCACTCAGTTAACGAACCATCAATCACGGACTCAGTTACAGAACCATCCAATCACGCAATCAATTACCGAACCATCCAATCACGCACTCAGTTACCGAACTTTCAACCATCCAATCACGGAATCAGTTAAAGAACCATCCAATCACGCAATCAATTACTGAACCCTCCAATCACGCACTCAATCACTGAACCCTCCAATCACGTACTCAATTACCGAACCATCCAATCACGGACTCAGTTACAGAACCATCCAATCACGCAATCAATTACCGAACCATCCAATCACGCACTTAATTACAGAACCATCCAATCACGGACTCAGTTACAGAACCATCCAATCACGCACTCAATCACTGAACCCTCCAATAACGCACTCAATTACCGAACCATCCAATCACACACTCAATCACTGAACCATCCAATCACGCACTCAATTACCGAACCATCCAATCACGCACTCAATCACTGAACCCTCCAATCACGCACTCAATTACCGAACCATCCAATAACGCACTCAATTACCGAACCATCCAATCACGGACTCAATCACTGAACCATCCAATCATGCACTCAATCACTGAACCATCCAATCATGGAATCAGTTACAGAACCATCCAATCACGCACTCAATCACTGAACCATCCAATCACGCACTCAATCACTGAACCATCCAATCACGCACTCAATTACCGAAGCATCCAATCACGCACTCAAATACCGAACCATCCAATCACGGAATCTGTTACAGAACCATCCAATCACGCAATCAATTACCGAACCATCCACTCACGCACTCAATCACTGAACCCTCCAATCACGCACTCAATTACCGAACCATCCAATCACGGACTCAGTTACAGAACCATCCAATCACGCAGTCAATTACCGAACCATCCAATCACGCACTCAGTTACCGAACCATCCAATCACGGAATCAGTTAAAGAACCATCCAATCACGCAATCAATTACCGAACCATCCAATCACGCACTCAATCACTGAACCCTCAATCACGCACTCAGTTAACGAACCATCCAATCACGGACTCAGTTACAGAACCCTCAAATCACGCAGTCAATTACCGAACCATCCAATCACGCACTCAATTACTGAAAGATCTAATCACGGGAATCAGTTATAGAACCATCCAATCATGCAATCAATTACCAGACCATCCACTCACGCACTTCAATCACTGAACTTCTATTCATGCACTTACTACTGAACTATCTAATCACGGACTCAGTTATAGAACTATCCAATCACGCAATCACTTATCGAACCATCCAATCACGCACTTCAGTTACTGAACTTTTCAACCATCCAATCACGGAATCAGTTAAAGAACCATCCAATCACGCACTTCAATCACTGAACCATCCAATCACGCACTCAATCACTGAACCTTCCAATCACGTACTCACTTACCGAACTATCCAATAACGGACTCAGTTACAGAACCATCCAATCACGCAATCAATTACTGAACCATCCATGCGCTTAATAGTACAGAACCATCCAATCACGGACTCAGTTACAGAACCATCCAATCACACACTCAATCACGCTGAACTATCTAATCACGCACTCCACTACTGAACTATCTAATCACGCACTTCAATCATTGAACCTTCAATCACGCACTTTCACTACTGAACCATCCAATAACGCACTAATTACCGAACCATCCAATCACGCACTTTCCAATCACTGAACTCATCCAATTATGCACTTCAATCACTGAACCATCCAATCACGGAATCAGTTACAGAACCATCCAATCACGCACTCAATCACTGAACCATCCAATCACGCAGTCAATTACCGAAGCATCCAATCACGCACTCAAATACCGAACTATCCAATCACGGAATCACTTTACCGAACCATCCAATCATGCAATCAATTACTAACCAACCATCTTAATCACGCACTCAATCACTGAACCTCCAATCACGCACTCAATTACCGAACCATCTAATCACGGACTCAGTTAAAGAACCATCCAATCACGCAATCAATTACTGAACCATCCAATCACGCACTCAATTACCGAACCATCCAATCACGGAATCAGTTAAAGAACCATCCAATCACGCAATCAATTAACGAACCATCCAATAACGCACTCAATCACTGAACCCTCCAATCACGCACTCAGTTAACGAACCATCCAATCACGGACTCAGTTACAGAACCATCCAATCACGTACTCAATCACCGAACCATCCAATCACGCACTTAATTACAGAACCATCCAATCACGGACTCAGTTACAGAACCATCCAATCACGCACTCAATCACTGAACCCTCCAATAACGCACTCAATCACTGAACCATCCAATCACGCACTCAATTACCGAAGCATCCAATCACGCACTCAAATACCGAACCATCCAATCACGGAATCTGTTACAGAACCATCCAATCACGCAATCAATTACCGAACCATCCACTCACGCACTCAATCACTGAACCCTCCAATCACGCACTCAATTACCGAACCATCCAATCACGGACTCAGTTACAGAACCATCCAATCACGCAGTCAATTACCGAACCATCCAATCACGCACTCAGTTACCGAACCATCCAATCACGGAATCAGTTAAAGAACCATCCAATCACGCAATCAATTACCGAACCATCCAATCACGCACTCAATCACTGAACCCTCCAATCACGCACTCAGTTAACGAACCATCCAATCACGGACTCAGTTACAGAACCCTCAAATCACGCAGTCAATTACCGAACCATCCAATCACGCACTCAATTACCGAAAGATCCAATCACGGAATCAGTTATAGAACCATCCAATCACGCAATCAATTACCGAACCATCCACTCACGCACTCAATCACTGAACTCTCTATTCACGCACTCAATTACCGAACCATCCAATCACGGACTCAGTTACAGAACCATCCAATCACGCAATCAATTATCGAACCATCCAATCACGCACTCAGTTACCGAACTTTCAACCATCCAATCACGGAATCAGTTAAAGAACCATCCAATCACGCACTCAATCACTGAACCATCCAATCACGCACTCAATCACTGAACCCTCCAATCACGTACTCAATTACCGAACCATCCAATAACGGACTCAGTTACAGAACCATCCAATCACGCAATCAATTACCGAACCATCCAATCACGCACTTAATTACAGAACCATCCAATCACGGACTCAGTTACAGAACCATCCAATCACACACTCAATCACTGAACCATCCAATCACGCACTCAATTACCGAACCATCCAATCACGCACTCAATCACTGAACCCTCCAATCACGCACTCAATTACCGAACCATCCAATAACGCACTCAATTACCGAACCATCCAATCACGCACTCAATCACTGAACCATCCAATCATGCACTCAATCACTGAACCATCCAATCACGGAATCAGTTACAGAACCATCCAATCACGCACTCAATCACTGAACCATCCAATCACGCAGTCAATTACCGAAGCATCCAATCACGCACTCAAATACCGAACCATCCAATCACGGAATCACTTACCGAACCATCCAATCACGCAATCAATTACCGAACCATCCACTCACGCACTCAATCACTGAACCCTCCAATCACGCACTCAATTACCGAACCATCCAATCACGGACTCAGTTAAAGAACCATCCAATCACGTACTCAATTACTGAACCATCCAATCACGCACTCAATTACCGAACCATCCAATCACGGAATCAGTTAAAGAACCATCCAATCACGCAATCAATTACCGAACCATCCAATAACGCACTCAATCACTGAACCCTCCAATCACGCACTCAGTTAACGAACCATCCAATCACGGACTCAGTTACAGAACCATCCAATCACGTACTCAATCACCGAACCATCCAATCACGCACTTAATTACAGAACCATCCAATCACGGACTCAGTTACAGAACCATCCAATCACGCACTCAATCACTGAACCCTCCAATAACGCACTCAATTACCGAACCATCCAATCACACACTCAATCACTGAACCATCCAATAACGCACTCAATTACCGAACCATCCAATCACGGACTCAATCACTGAACCATCCAATCATGCACTCAATCACTGAACCATCCAATCACGGAATCAGTTACAGAAACATCCAATCACGCACTCAATCACTGAACCATCCAATCACGCACTCAATCACTGAACCATCCAATCACGCACTCAATTACCGAAGCATCCAATCACGCACTCAAATACCGAACCATCCAATCACGGAATCTGTTACAGAACCATCCAATCACGCAATCAATTACCGAACCATCCACTCACGCACTCAATCACTGAACCCTCCAATCACGCACTCAATTACCGAACCATCCAATCACGGACTCAGTTACAGAACCATCCAATCACGCAATCAATTACCGAACCATCCAATCACGCACTCAGTTACCGAACCATCCAATCACGGAATCAGTTAAAGAACCATCCAATCACGCAATCAATTACCGAACCATCCAATCACGCACTCAATCACTGAACCCTCCAATCACGCACTCAGTTAACGAACCATCCAATCACGGACTCAGTTACAGAACCATCCAATCACGCAATCAATTACCGAACCATCCAATCACGCACTCAATTTCTCAACCATCCAATCACGGAATCAGTTAAAGAACCATCCAATCACGCACTCAATTACAAAACCATCCACTTAAGCACTCAATCACTGATCCCTCCAATCACGGACTCAATTACCGAACCATCCAATCACGCACTCAATCACTGAACCCTCAAATCACGCAGTCAATTACCGAACCATCCAATCACGCACTCAATTACCGAAAGATCCAATCACGGAATCAGTTATAGAACCATCCAATCACGCAATCAGTTACCGAACCATCCACTCACGCACTCAATCACTGAACTCTCCAATCACGCACTCAATTACCGAACCATCCAATCACGGACTCTGCTACAGAACCATCCAATCACGCACTCAATTATCGAACCATCCAATCACGCACTCAGTTACCGAACTTTCAACCACCCAATCACGGAATCAGTTAAAGAACCATCCAATCACGCAATCAATTACCGAACCATCCAATCACGCACTCAATCACTGAACCCTCCAATCACGTACTCAATTACCGAACCATCCAATCACGGACTTAATTACAGAACCATCCAATCACGGACTCAGTTACAGAACCATCCAATCACGCACTCAATCACTGAACCCTCCAATCACGCACTCAATTACCGAACCATCCAATCACACACTCAATCACTGAACCATCCAATCACGCACTCAATTACCGAACCATCCAATCACGCACTCAATCACTGAACCCTCCAATCACGCACTCAATTACCGAACCATCCAATCACGGAATCAGTTAAAGAACCATCCAATCACGCAATCAATTACTGAACCATCCAATCACGCAGTCAATCATTGAACCCTCCAATCACGTACTCAATTACCGAACCATCCAATCACACACTCAATCACTGAACCATCCAATCACGCACTCAATTACCGAACCATCCAATCACGCACTCAATCACTGAACCCTCCAATCACGCACTCAATTACCGAACCATCCAATCACGGAATCAGTTAAAGAACCATCCAATCACGCAATCAATTACTGAACCATCCAATCACGCAGTCAATCATTGAACCCTCCAATCACGGACTCAGTTACAATAACCATCCAATCACGCAATCAATTACCGAACCATCCAATCACGCACTTAATTACAGAACCATCCAATCACGGACTCAGTTACAGAGCCATCCAATCACGCACTCAATCACTGAACCCTCCAATCACGCAATCAATTACCGAACCATCCAATCACACACCCAATCACTGAACCATCCAATCACGAACTCAATTACCGAACCATCCAATCACGCACTCAATCACTGAACCCTCCAATCACGCACTCAATTACCGAACCATCCAATCACGCACTCAATTACTGAACCATCCAATCACGGACTCAATCACTGAACCATCCAATCATGCACTCAATCACTGAACCATCCAATCACGGAATCATTTACAGAACCATCCAATCACGCACTCAATCACTGAACCATCCAATCACGCACTCAATCACTGAACCATCCAATCACGCACTCAATTACCGAAGCATCCAATCATGCACTCAAATACCGAACCATCCAATCACGGAATCAGTTACAGAACCATCCAATCACGCAATCAATTACCGAACCATCCACTCACGCACTCAATCACTGAACCCTCCAATCACGCACTCAATTACCGAACCCTCCAATCACGGACTCAGTTACAGAACCATCCAATCACGCAATCAATTACCGAACCATCCAATCACGCACTCAGTTACCGAACCATCCAATCACGGAATCAGTTAAAGAACCATTCAATCACGCAATCAATTACCGAACCATCCAATCACGCACTCAATCACTGAACCCTCCAATCACGCACTCAGTTACCGAACCATCCAATCACGGACTCAGTTACAGAACCATCCAATCACGCACTCAGTTACCGAACCATCCAATCACGGAATCAGTTAAAGAACCATTCAATCACGCAATCAATTACCGAACCATCCAATCACGCACTCAATCACTGAACCCTCCAATCACGCACTCAGTTACCGAACCATCCAATCACGGACTCAGTTACAGAACCATCCAATTACGCACTAAATCACTGAGCCATACAATCACGCACTCAATTACTGAGCCATCCAATGACGAACTCAATCACTAAACCATCCAATCAGGTACTCAATTACCTAACATTCCAATCACGCACTCATTTACCAAACCACCCAATCACGAACTCAATTACCGAACCATCCAATCAGGCTCTCAATGACCGAACCATCCAATCACGCACTCAATCACTGAAAAATCCAATCACTCACTTAATTACAGAACCATCCAATCATGCAATCAATTACCGAACCATCCAATCACGCAATCAATTACCGAACCATCCAATCACGCACAGTATCACTGATCCCTTCCAATCAGGCACTCAATCACTGAGCCATCCAATCACGCACTCAATTACCTAACCTTCCAATCACGCACTCAATTACCTAACCACCCAATCACGCACTCAATCACTGAACCATCCAATCACGCACTTAACTACAGAACCATCCAATCACGCACTCAATTACCGAACCATCCAATCACGCACTTAATTACAGAACCATTCAATCATGCAATCAATTACCGAACCATCCAATCAGGCACTCAATTCCAGAACCATCCAATCACGCACTCAATCACCAAAGCACCCAATCAGGCACTCAATCACTGAACGATCCAATCACGAACTCAATCCCTGAACCATCCAATCACGCACGCAATCACTGAGCCTTCCAATCACGCACTCAGTCACTGAGCCATCCAATCGCGCACTCAATCACTGAGCCATCCAATAACGCACTCAAGCACTGAGCCATCCAATCACGCACTCGATCACTGAACCATCCAATCAGGCACTCAATTACTTAACCATCCAATCAAGCACTTAATTACCGAACCATCCAATCAGGCACTCAATAACTGAACAGTCCAATCACGCACGCAATTACCGAACCATCCAATCAGGCACTCAATTACCGACCCACCCAATCACGCACTCAATTTCTGAACCATCCAATCAGGCACGCAATCACTGAACCATCCAATCACGCACTCAATTACCGAACCATCCAATCACGCACGCAATCACTGAACCATCCAATCACGCACTCAATTACCGAACCATCCAATAACAGCTTCCCTGGTTCATCGACTCCAGGTTATACAAAACACAGCCGCCAGGGTAATAACTCGTTGTCCTCGAAGAGACCACATCACCCCCAAGTTAAGAGAACTGCATTGGCTACCCGTTGCCAGACGCATAAAATTCAAGTTGCTCACCATTATCTACAAGTGCCTGAAGACCAACACTGCTCCATCTTACTTGTCATCTCTTCTTAACAACCATAGACCAACAAGACCTCTTAGATCACAAGATAAAGATCTGCCTATCACCAGACCACCCAGGACCAAATACGGGGACCGCTGCTTTGAATGTGCAGCTCCCATGCTATGGAACAACCTCCCTATGTCGCTAAAATCCGCCCCAAGTCTACAAAGTTTTCGAAAACATTTAAAGACACATCTATTTGAAATGAAATAGATTGAACTGCACAAGCGCCTGTGAGCAGCCTAGCTGGAACTCGGCGCTATAGAAGTAGATTATTATTATTATTATTACTCAATTTCCGAACCATCCAATCACGCACTCAATTACCGAACCATCCAATCACGCACTCAATCACTGAACCATCCAATCACTGAACCATCCAAATGTCACACCACATTTCTCTAAAAATACATTATGCATTTCTCTCAATAATACTAACTATTAGCCCTCAGGGAAGCTACCATTTAATTAATTCAAAACAAAATTACGTATAGGGATTACAATATTAGATTTAAAAGTTCGAATGAATTAATGCAACGTTGCATTAAATCGACACTCGCGCCCCCTACCGGCCGACCATTATTTCAAGCGAACCCTATAGAGTTATGTCTCTTGGAACACTATAACGCAACTTGTGATTGAAACCAGTTCGGCAAACACCCTCAACACCGCCTGCGGCAGTTATCGATGTATGGAGTAATCGTTTACATTCCATATATGGCAAGTATTATCTGTTTGGAAGCTGTTCGCCTCGAAGTTTCAGTTATCGATTTCAGGCAAGTCGTAAGGGATAATAAGTCTTTTACTGCATCAACAGGAAGCTACCCCAATATATAAAATAGAGGCCAACATATTGTCGGAAAGTGTGACATTGTGCCTTTAAGGCCAAGTGCCCGGCAGGACTTTGTCGTCTTTCAACCAGCCGCTCTTTCCTCCAAACATTGGCCAGCATCGCGAAGTCTATTCGTTCGTATGCAGCTAGTCTCATGCGAATACATCCTTTGCACTTAAAAATATTCTTTAAAACCATCGATTTAAATATAGTTCATGTAAGTGGATCGACGTGTCAGTCACTGGATTACCTGTGAAAATTGGATTTTTTACGGACCGCCGTCATTCAACTCGACAGTTGCTGAGTGTGGCGTTAAACAAACAAATAAATTGACAAAACATATTTAGATCACTACTTGTAAGTTTACTGGTTCAGAGGGCATATTACATAATCTCGGGCGGCGGAGATGCCTAGTGGATAAAGCGTTCGCTCGTCATGCCTAAGATCTGGGTTCGATTCTCAACTTGGGTACAGTTTTGGAAGACCTTTACTGGTGTCCAGCGCCGTGACATTGCTGGAATATTGCTAAAGGCGGTGTAAAAGCCTACTCACTTATTCACTTTCTCACTCACTCACTCACACAGGTTTACCTCACGCAGGTATTACTCACCGAAATGTTAATTTGTTAGTGAACGTCAGTGGTTGGCAGAAACAATAGTCAGGACACCATATAGACGTTGTGCCATTGTTAAGATCAACTCTAGAGTGGGTTTCATAGACGTGTATGAGCAGGATGTGTTGTGAGTCAGTTTAAAACTAGAATTTCACTGCGATCAAGCGGAACTAGGCCGGGCCTGTAGCAGGTACCACACGTGCATCAAGGACAACTCGCGACATAAATAAAACATGCAAACATCATATACTCGTTGCCTTCGGCTCGTCAGGATGCATCGCTTATAAGTGATTACAATTCAGAAACAGGGACCAAATGAGACCTTCATTTGTCGCAGTACTCACACAACAGTGCTCAAGTCTATTCTTTCGTGTCATACCAAAAGACGTTAAAATATGGTACTTGCTGGTCACTGCCTGGCGCTCGGCATTAATGGGTACAACAAGAACTGGTCGGCTCGGAGTTAGTATAATGTGTCTGAGTGGGGTATTCATGCTTCACTGCGGCATGGTATCTCAGTGGGCTAGCGCTATAAAACCAGCCTCAGTCTGGGCTAGTACAAGCAGCCGCACATACACATACACAGGCATGCACGTCGTCATATGAGCGAAATAGTCTCAAGCACGACGTTAAAGCCAATTTCACCTCACCTCACCTCACATCTATTCTTTTGTATGCAAGGTTTTGTATGTTTCTCTCTCCCTTATCCAGGTTAGAATTGGTCTTCAGTAACCCATGGTTGTTGCAAGAAGCGACGGGATTGGGTGGTCAGGGTGAATTGGTTAGCATATGTATCCCAATTGCGTAGACCCATTCTCATGCCGTTGAACACTGGCATGTCTGGTTCAGACTGGATTATTTACAGACAGCCGCCAAATAGCTGGAATATTGTGTTGAACACCAAACAACAACAAACAACATTCCACCGCCCTTGACCACATTTAGTTCTGAATAACGACAATGATGCTACTCACGTTTCTTAGAACGCCATAGTAGACCTTGCTCTTTGGATCCTGTTTGGTGACCTTGTTTTTGAGATCTTGTCTGTTGACCTTGGGATTTGGTCTGTTGACCTTTGAATCATGTCTGTTTACCTTCGGATCTTGTATGGTGGCGTTGCTCTTTGAATCATGTCTGTTTACCTTTGGATCTTGTATGGTGGCGTTGCCATGCCCACCCTGTGCAGCAGGTGCTTGTGGTGGAGTAGTAGTTCTATAGTTCCCCTCACTCTTCCAGTAGAACACAAATGTGCAGGAGGTGTTTTCAAAGCATATCAGGGTACACTTTACTCTGCTGACGTGGCTGAAGACAGGACCTGACAGCTCGGCAATGGACGTTCGGCTGTCCAGTTGAAATGAGATTCTTTCATGACGCAGGAAAGGGTTTGGGGGCTGATGACACAGACACATACGCAGTGTGATCCACCAAAATATTAGTTTCATTGTAGCTGTGGCCATATTGCAAGACACTCAACTGAACTGTGCTCAACCCAGAACACAACTATAGAGTCAGTGCCGGATGTGGTTCGGGTTTTAGGCGGAAACGTTTGGCATCAAGTCTTATTTATGGAGACTGTGTGACTGTTTATCGGCGTTAAAATGACAGATTTCCCGAAAAACTCAATTATTCATTAAGTTCTGCCTCAACAACGGAAACAGATCCTTAAAACGTTCAACAAGCACCTCATGTTGCACTGAGAATTGTTTTGGAATTGTATCGCTTCTTTCAGTCAGAGAAATCACCGAATATTCGTTTATTGATCTGTTTGCTTAAAGTAACCAAAGTGTATTTAGACATTGTTTTGGAATTTGTGCAAACATTGTTGTGCCATATAGAACTGGGAAAATATGTTAGGTGCCTAGAATAACTATCAACTTGTTTGAAAAAGAACTTAAATAAAATGCACACAGAAGTGAATGATGTTGGGTTGTGTACACTTGTCTGAAAATAACCAGAATATGCCAATGAGAATTCCTGACCTAAACACGTCGTTAGTCCTTAACGCAGGCAGGACAGGGGAAGACGAGATACAGTGGGGTAACCGGCAGACAGCGGGAAGAGCGCGGACAGATCAGCAAGCCAGGGACAAGGGGGGACGAGTACTGACCAACCAGTCCATCCCATCTACCTCCAAGGGTCAACCTGACTTCGCCGCCTTCCACTGGTAGCCTCTGCTGTGTAAATTGTTCGCCCGACGACGCATAGTTGTATTGCGAGAATAGAATAACCATTCTTTGTACGCCAAACTGTATCAGTCAGTTGACCTGATGTTGAATGTTAGATGAACATGAAACACAAAACGTTTTGTCGGTAACACAGATGCGCGAATAAACTCTGACATTTGTAAATTGGTAGTATTGGTACGGCTCCCATTTCCTAAGCTGTGAATACACAATGTCTTTCAGAAAGTGGCCAGATATAACGTATGGTATTTTTGAGATTACATTTCCTTAGTAATTTCCAGGGGCGGTGGGGTAGCCTAATGGTTAAAGCGTTGGCTCGTCACGCCGAAGACCCGGGTTCGATTCCCCACATGGGCACAATGTGTGAAGCCCATTTCTGGTGTTCCCCGCCGTGATGTTGCTGGAATATTGCTAAAAGCGGCGTAAAACCAAACTCAGTCAGTCAGTAATTTCCACAATACCATTTAGCAATAGGTCAATTGTAATAATTTGGGGGTTCCACGTCCACTGAACGCAATATTTTACGAACGTTTCAGTCACTTGTCGCCCCAACCCCTGAACACTGTTCCGTGGACTTCCCTGGTTCATGTTGATCATGCTTTATGCGAGAGGCTAACGGGAATGGCATTCGTGACCAACTCGTGTTAATCCGGGACATGCCGACTGGAGGTTACGGAAACGGGCGAGTGGTGACGAAAGCGGGAATGGTTGGCCAGCCTCGATGACGTTACGGAAACGTGCCGTCTTCAAGCTGTGTATAGCGCTGTTCATGATGTCATGTACATATAAACATTTACTTTATTATCATTTCAAATCAACTAACAATACTCGTAACTGCAAAATAAAACCTTCTTATGTAGGAAAACCAAGTTCTACGGATAGTCAACTTGTTAATTGCAGTGAGTGTGACGTTTCGGTGTAGGTACTTACACCGTTATCAAGCAAGTGATACACAGAGTTGTAACAAGGAGAATATATACATAGCTGCATTGTGAGTATAAACAATGAACATGGTTGATGTACATTGACTTTCCATAGAACTTGGTTTTCCTTCATCTTTACAACTTCTTTGCATAAAATTCCTCTCAAAGTGCTTATGTTGTCAGGTCCTGTTATCAAGCAGTTACAAATTCTGGAGGAGCCTTTAAGATCTTTAAAGCGTTCGCTCATTACGCCGAAGTCCGGGTTAGATTCTTCACATGGGAACAGTGTGTGAAGTCCATATCTGGTGTCCCCAAATAATGCTGGAATATTGCTAAAAGCGGCGTAAAACTACACTCACTCACTAACATAGCAGGTGACACAAAAACCACGCTGTTGTTAACCAGCTCTTGACTAAACGACATCTTCGCTGCTTATCCCGCGTGCTGATTCCAAACCAACTTTCAAAATCTATCCTGGGAATAGTATGCAAAATAGGTAGGACACCCAAGAAAGAATCAATACACAAGAAGGAATGTATACCAACAAACGGTGATACCTACCTGGGTTGCGAGTGGCGACATTGGGAAATCGTATTAATCACATATAGCAGCTGAGGACGAGGTTCCTAAATGTATCGATCCTTTGTGATGAAAGGTTCCACTTCAAGCAGATTTTTCTTGACTGTTTGGACCTTTTAAGTTGCATGGAACACACATTATTAAGCAGTAAATCGGAAAGATCCGTTAACCGTATGAGCGGGCATCCTAATATCAACCACTTGAAATGATGGCATTTCTTTCTAAATGGCATTGTGTATTCAAACTTGAAAGAAATAGGTGTGTCAAGAATTGTAGATATGGATGTGTGTAATTCATTGCTTGTTTTTAATTGTACACGTCAATGTGGTTTAAATTTTACGCAATTTTGAAATGTGTGAAAAAGGAAATGCCTTTCAAATATACTTTGAATTTACATGGACTTATGTGTATGTGTAAACCTGTGAATACACAATACCATTTAGAAAGTGGTCAAATGTAGCATATGTTAGATTTGGGATTACACTTTCTCAGCATACAACGTCAGCCATCTCACCCACCCAACCACCTCTGCTTTCATTTTTTGACGATAAGGTACCTGATTCTGAGGATATAGGTTCGAATCCTTATGGGACTCAACCCAACAAAAGTATTAGAATCTGTACTTTACTGAGAAAGTGTATCCATCTAAGCCCGGTTGTGTTACTATATGTGTGAAATATATCCTATGTGCCATTAAATATTAACTCGGTCTCCCTACTACTCGGAGTTACACATTCTTAAGAATTGATTTGCAGTTTGTCCATTAACAACAACAATTATCTAAACTTGGTAAAGGATTAGATGATTGTCCTCCGATACAAACGAGACGAGTAAAGCAATTCATAAAATTCCAAAGTAGTGTAGCGACTATCCTCCTTGTGGCTTGAGATGTAATGTGAATGAGAGGCAAGAGTTACTTCTCCATATATACCTCTCTAAGGTAGATGACACTGGAACTTCTATCCTGTCCCAGATCATTCTATAATATTCTGTCTAAGTGTGGCAAAGTCTACATATAGCACACCATTGCCCCTTACTGAATCTGCAGGTACAATGTATAACAGTTTATACACTGCAGCACCTAGTATAACACAGCCTCATAAAAAGTACAAGGTTAACACTGATCATGTTTGTTGTTTGTGTCATAACGTTTGCCTTTGATAATATTATCATCTAATTCTGGTTCTTTTATAACTCTAGGTTTATCTTAAGGTATCAATCGTTTCTAAATATATATCTGGTGGACTTCAGGATTGTCTTCATTGATTTACTTACACTGTACTGTTTCAACAATCTTACACTTGATGTTTTGAGAAGACAGTTAATATTTTGACAAACAGATCTTTGGACATTGATTTTGTTATAGTTGTAATGTATAGAGTTGTTAGCTAATGCTATGCATTTTATAATGATATAACATGTTTATTCTAAGTGATGGTTAATTATATTTAAGCACCTTTAATATTTAGCAGCAGAAAAAAACGTCAGTACGAATTCAAAATTAGATAGGCACTGTAATCAAATCATTACAGAAATGGACATAATAAGCGGATCAAAAACATTTTTTGTGTACAATATTCTGACACATCAATAAATAACTCAGCACAATTCCAAGACATCACGTGAACGTTTGCAGTCCATTCAGGCTCTTGACTTCAGTATCTAGTGTGACCACCACGAGCGGCAATAACTGCAGCACAGCGTCTATGCATGGAGTGCACCAATCGATTGATGAAGGCCATTGGGACCTGGAACCACACTCTGAGAAAGGCCTGGCGCAATAAATCGGCTGTGTTCGGCCTTGGTATGACATTATTCAGTCTCCTCTGAATTTCATCCCAAAGATGTTCAATTGGGTTTAAATCAGGACTCAGGGCTGGTCACTGCATAATGTTGACACCGTTCTGCTGTAGGAAGTCCCGTGTAGCTCTGGCAGTATGGGCCCGGGCGTTATCATGCTGGAAAATGTTGTTCCGGTGACGTGCGAAATGTGGTATGACGTGGGGTCTGAGAGCTTGGTCGATGTAACACACCGCTGTGATGCCGCCTCCTCTCCCTGGACCAAGGTTCTGGAACACCACAGGACCCATTCTCTGGTTCAGGCCTATTCCACCCCATACCATGATGCTTGCACCTCCCCATGAGTCTCTTTCCATAACACATTGGCCACGTCGTCGCCATATTCGTCGCCAGTTTTGGTGTTGTAGGGCAAACTGTAGACGTTCACGCAGATGTCGAGGGGTGAGGATAGGTCTCAGTAAGGTCTACGGCAATGGAGGTTCCCGTTGTTAAGACGTCGGCGTACTGTATCAGTACTGATTGGTCTTCCGTGTGTTCCCACTGTCTGGCGTGTTGTTTCGGATGCCTGCATGAAGGGATTCTGTACATGCTGTCGCACAACATGGCGGTCTTGTCGTCTTGTGGTCACCCTTGGTCTGCCAGTACGGGGCGATCATTTGTGGAGTTGGTGTCTCGGAAACGTTGCTGCAGCCTGTAGATGGTCCTTACGTTGACCTAGAAGTGATTGGCAACGGCTTGTGCAGTGTGGCCAGCTTCAAGTCTTCCTAACGCCTGGTTCCTCTGAGCTGTCGTGAGTCGCGGCATCCTGCTGACGTTGTAATGTGAATGTTTCAACCAGGTTTGGGGTGCATTTAATAGGGCTGGTCCTTGTGAACAGCACGTGCAGCATGAGTTGCATGAAAAACATGGAGAACACCGTACCATCTCCGAGATCAGGTTGCGTTTTTGAGACCATCTCCTGGGTTCCATTCTGAGTTTGGGAAGGAATGTCTTTGCTCAGGTAAAGTTGGAGATGTTGTCAAAAATATACAATCAAAACATTAAATGAGTTTACAGTTATCCGTTTCTGCGAAGGAAAATTCCAAACTGATGTTTCTTTTGCTGCTTAGTATATATCCATCTTCTATCTGTGTGAATGTTTATTGAGTGAGCGAGTGAATATGGTTTTACGCTGCTTTTAGCATTATTCCAGCAATATCACGACGAGGGACACCAGAAATGCGCTTCACACATTGTACCCATGTGGGGATCGAACCCGGGTCTTCAGCTTGACAAGCCCTCGCTTTAACCACCAGGCTACCCCACAGCCCCTTCAAGGAGAAGTACTTTGTATAGTCGACATTGATGTTGCTGAAGCACCTATAGTAGGTAGATAGCCTAGTAGGTTCATTTGTTTTTGCATTTAAATCATTTTAATAATGATGTATTGAGTGAATGCGAAGTTATTATAATCAGGCGCGTAGCAAGCCAAGTGTTTCGTTAAGCCCGATAGGGTGCAAAGCTTTATATTTAGATAGTATTGAGGGCTTGTCCAACTTTCATAGACAAAATCATGTGTAAGCCCGAGCTTTTTTTATAATGGTAGCTACGCCCCTGATAATTATGTAACTCCGAGATTTGTATGCAATGTGAATCATTGTAAGTAGTAGTTCGAATAATGAGTAATTAATTTAACACTGCTATAATACTCCAGTTATATTAAGTTCCCTACAGCAATACATTGTTTGTTGTCGTGACTACGCCGAGAGCTGAGGTCACATCCGGCTGCTGCTGCTGCTGCCGACGAAGACCAAGCACCCCCGTGCCAACCACAGGCCTGAGTTAATGTTCATGTTTGTTGTCTTTTTCTGTATAGCTTAAAAGTAGTATATTTTGTTTATTTGTTGTGTAAAGCGCTCTACACAACATAACAGCTATATGGTGGCGGTCTATAAATAGTCGAGTTTGGACCAGACAATCCAGTGATCAGTATCGATCTACATAATTGGAAAAGGATGACAAGCGTCGCCCAAGTCATCGAGTCTGACCACTCGATCCCGTTAGTCGCCTCTTACGACAAGCATGGGTTCCTGAATACCTAATTCTACCTCGGAACTTCACGGGTCTTACGTATGTTGACAATTGTGAGTATCTATTATGTCCTCACCACCTAGATAAATATAGCAGGCTTAGTACATGGTCAATCACTTTGTCAACTGTTAGGAATGAAGACACAAATTAAGACTGCCCATTGTAATGCTAATCCACATTGTTGTATTTGCAGATGGAACCATTTATGTGAGCATTCTTTTAAAAAGTTATATTTAATACAGCTGTAAGGAATCTCAGTTTCTGTGGGTTTTAAATGCGATTGTTATAAAGTTCTTAGGTCACACAATTCTGATCTGGAGTAAACTGTATGTAACTGATGAAGTGAATACAGGTTGCCATGTACTGAATTTTATACTTTAAGCACCACGTTATTTCACATCGGTAGTTAAATCGTGTCCATTGAATGCCAGACGAGCGTACCATGTGTTAGTAATGATGTGTTGCTTGGTAGATGTTTGTGTTGTAGGATGATCTTGCTATAAGACTATATACCACATTGTGTACAAAGGGCAGAGGCTCCTATCACATTCAACAAGATACAGGAAGATTGCCTAAACAAGGCCTCTTCAGTAATGGTGACACTTTGCAGATATGATAGCTGGTTAATATTACCAGTTTTGTCAGGACATTTGACTATCCTTGAAGGACCATTACCAATGCCATCTTTGCACAGTGTGTGTTCATTGATGTGATCATGGGTATCTCAAATCCCAAATCCACCACAGTTAGTGTACCATGATATCTCATACTGTTATGCAGTTTTTTAAATTCATATACTCAACAGCTGATAAAGCCAAACAATAAAATAAAATAAAATAAAATAATTTAAAAAAAATTGTCTCCTCAATGGTAGTTGGTAAGGCCACAGATGAGCAGTACCGTTTGTAAGCTAATGAAACCTGACAAATCACTACCCTATCAAGGAAACTAGCTTCAGTCAAGGAGCACATGTGACACATACAAATGTATATTTGCAGAAGGATAAAGGATGGTGAAGCTGTTGCCCGCTCTACTGTCTTTGGCTTCACGGCCCTGTCAGCCTAGTATCTGTTCCATTTGACGACTGAAGCAAATGTCATTTTAACAGTTATAAAATATATCAATAACCAGCATAAACATAAATAGTTAATAATACCCCCTAACTCTCTGTTGTGCCTTTGGGTACACATCCGCTTCTAATTGAAATAACATCAAGGATCTAATGTATAGGAGATAGGGCACTCAAGTAGGTATCAATAAATCACATGCAGTAAAACCAGCTATAGTTTAACACCTACTTTGGTTGTCAGTCCAGTTTTGAGGAGGTCATTATCCGACGGTATCCTACTGGCCATTCCAGATATACTCATGACTACTTCTCGAAAGGTGAGGATCCTCCATTTACAAGCATCGTAACGGGCATCGTAACAAGTATTGGTAACGGGCATTATAACAAGTATTGGTCACAGGCATCTTAACAAGTATTGGTAACGGTTATCCTAAGAAGAACTGATCGGTAATTGGTAACGGACATCTTAACAAGTATTGGTAACGAACATCTTAACAAGTACTGGTACGTTCATGTAACTGCAAACGGGCATCTTAATCCTAATGGCAACGGGTATCTTAACAAGTATTAATAACGGACATCTCAACAAGTACTGCTAACGGGAATCTTTAACAAGTTCTGGTACGGGCATCTAACAAGTACTGCTAACGGACATCTTAATCACAAGTGGTAACAGTCATCTTAACAAGTATCGGTAACAGGCATCTTAACAAGCATGGTACGGGCATCCTAACAAGTATTGGTAACGGGCATCTTAACAGGTATTAGAAAGGGGCATCCTAACAAGCATTGGTAACGGGTATCCTAAGACGTACTGGCAACGGTCATCTTAACAAGTATTGGTAACGGGTATCCTAAGACGTACTGGCAACAGGCATCTTAACAAGCATTAGTACGGGCATCCTTACAAGTATTGGTAACGGGCATCTCAACAAGTATTGGTAACGGGCATCTTAACAAGTATTGGTAATTGGTAACGGGCATCTTAACAAGTATTGGTAACAGGCACCTTAACAAGTACTTGTAATTGGTATTTCAACAAGTATTGGTAACGGACATCTTTACAAGTATTGGTATCAGGCATTTAACAAGTATTGGTAACGGTAACATTAACAAGTACTGGTAGCGGGCATATTTGCAAATATTTTTATCTTAATAAACATTGGTAACGGGCATCTTAACAAGTATTGGTAACGGGCCTCTTCACAAGTACTGGCAACGGGAATCTGAACAAGTACCGTTAACGGGCATCTTAACAATCGTTGGTAACGGGCTTCTTAACAGTATTGGTAACGGGCATCTTAACAAGTACTGGCAACGGGCATTATAACAAGTACCATTAACGGGCATCTTAACAAGTATTGGTAACGAGCATTATAACAAGTATTGGTCACAGGCATCTTAACAAGTATTGGTAAGGGTTATCGTAAGAAGAACTGATAACAGACATCTTAACAAGTATCGGTAATTTGGAACCAGGATCTTAACAAGTACTGGTACCGGGCATCTTAACAAGTACTGGTACGTTCATCTAACTGCCAACGGGCATTTTAATCACTAATGGCAACGGGCATCTTAACAAGTATGAATAACGGGCATCTCAACAAGTACTGCTAACGGGAATCTTAACAAGTTTTCGTAACGGACATTTTAACAAGTGCTGGTACTGGCATCTAACAAGTACTGCTAACGGACATCTTAATCAAAAGTGGTAACTGTCATCTTAACAAGTATTGGTCACAGGCATCTTAACAAGTATCGGTAACAGACATTTTAACAAGCATTGGTAACGGGTATCATAAGACGTACTGTTAACAGGCATCTTAACAAGCATTGGTATGGGCATCCTTACAAGTATTGGTAACGTGTATCCTAAGACGTACTGGTAACGGGCATCTTAACAAGTATTAGTAACGGGCATCCCAACAAGCATTCCTAACGGGAATCTTAACAAGTATTGGTAACGGGCATCTTAACAAGTACTTGTAATTTGCATTTCAACAAGTATCGGTAACGGGCATATTAACAAGTATCGGTAACAGGCATCTTAAGAAGCATTGGTACGGGGATCCTAAGAAGTATTGGTAACGGGCATCCTAAGACGTACTGGTAACGGGCATCTTAACACGTACTGGCAACGGGAAATATTAAAAAGTATTAGAAAGGGGCATCCTTACAAGCATTGGTAACGGGTATCCTAAGACACACTGGTAACGGGCATCTTAACAAGTATTAGTAACGGGAATCCTAACAAGCATTGGTAACGGGAATCTTAACAAGTATTGGTAACAGCCATCTTAACAAGTACTTGTAATTGGCATTTCAACAAGTATCGGTAACGGGCATATTAACAAGTATTGGTATCAGGCATTTAACAAGTATTGGTAACGGTAACATTAACAAGTACTGGTAGCGGGCATCTTTGCAAGTATTGTTATCTTAATAAACATTCGTAACGGGCATCTTAACAAGTATTGGTAACTGGCTTCTTAACAAGTACTGGCAACAGGCATCTTAACAAGTACCGTTAACGGGCATCTTAACAAGTACTGGCAACGGGCATATTAACAAGTATTCTACCATGACTTCAGTAAACACTGGATTGTGATTGGTTAATTAAAGTCATTCAGAGGTATATAATCACGTTATACAGGTCTCTGTTTTCCGTGCGCAATCATACATGGTTTACGGTAATGCACTATTTTTGTCTGCCCACTAACATGGCGGACACCAAACAACCTACCGATGCATCGATAAATTACGGCGATTTTACTGTCGGAAATTACACATTTTTCTTTAAAGATGGATTTAGCGATGACGGGCTCGACTCACTACTTGCGTAAATCACAGCAATAGGTGTTTATACATACAAAAGTACTTCGAAAGCATGGAAACAAATATTCAGTCGAACAAGATCAAAACATCGTCTGCTTTCCGAATAAAAATTCAGCAAAAAAAAATGTTTACGTTGATTCTATGTTATGTCAGAATAGATCCAGCAATAGACTGCTACATAATTTCCGTGATAAATTTATTATCAGCTTTCGTCAACGATATCGCCACTGATCTTGATCCGGTAACGGAGGATGCATTAACATCGAACGCCGAAGAAATTTTAATGCCTTCCGTCCACATAAATAAACAGTTGGGTTATCAATTCAAACAAAATGATATTTTGAAATTTGTACTGTTTCAAATTTAGAGGTAGTAAAACACAATAACAGAATCTGCAAACCGTTCTGTTTAGCCCAACATATTTTTTTTTCTAAAAGTATATAATATCGTTGAAAAAGTTATTTAGCTTAGTCATGATCCCTCTTATCCATTACATTGCTTGATCTAAAGTAGTCTATTAAAGTATAATTAATTACCTTACCGTGTTTATGCCAGAGGTACACCCTCATGTCCTGATCCATCCTTTCGGAAATATCACCACAAATCTGGCTCTTTGTCAACAGACTCGCGAACATGCCAGCGAATCCGATTCAATTTGAATTCACTACACTTTGAAGCCACTAGGTCACAAAACACTTTCCAAAATGTAGAAAATAATATCCGTAGAATCGAATTTGAGCACAAAGTACACACATGAGTGTGTAAGAGTCACCACAGCTGTCGCACGCAGACGCAGAGGTGCGTGAAATCGTCAAGTTGACAGGGCGCAAAATTCAACAGTATCTAAATTCGGTACAACACGGACTTTTCGTTACAGCAAAAGCGCCCCTACTCTTAAATTTTGTACCAGTACCAGTAATTAGATATCAAAGACTAGATCTATCTCAGTCATACAATCAGGTTAACCTTGCGCAAACTGTCAGTGGCTCTCCTGTCGCATCTTTCCAAATGTAAACAATGACTTCGAGAAAAGGTCAAGGCCATGAGGTTGCTGCCACTATTCTGGTGGGGAAAGGGTCTACGGTGGAATTTTCAAATGTGAACCAAGCTTTTTAAACTTATTTGATATATGTTTTCCAACTTATCAGTTAATGATTGGTGATTGATGCATTGAAAAAACAAAACGTGATTTGTTAATACTGAATCTGGAGTTTGTTAGTCATTGACGGTTTGCCACCAAACACCCCGTTTCGGGCGATACCACGTGAGATTGGAATGCAAGGCCGCTTCACGTATTGACTCGTAACCAAAGAAAGAGCTCCACCTGAAATTGTTCATAAAATTGTCATGATGGAGATAAACCTATTGTGTTGGAAAATCAGAATATATAACGAAATTATAATAGCTCTTAATTGTTCATTTAAAACCTCACGCTACGCGTTCGGTTTTAAATGAAATTTAGAGCTATTATAATTTCGTTATATACCTCTGATTTTCCCACACAGTAGGTTTATCTCCTAATTGGTAACGGGTATCCTAAGACGTACTGGTAGCAGGCATCTTAACGAGCATTGGTACGGGCATCCTTACAAGTATTGGTAACGGGTATCCTAAGACGTACTTAACAAGTATTGGTAATTGGTAACGGGAATTTAAACAAGTATTGGTAACAGGCATCTTAACAAGTATCGGTAACAGGCATCTTAAGAAGCATTGGTACGGGGATCCTAAGAAGTATTGGTAACGGGCATCCTAAGACGTACTGGTAACGGGCATCTTAACACGTACTGGCAACGGGCATATTAAAAAGTATTAGAAAGGGGCATCCTTACAAGCATTGGTAACGGGTATCCTAAGACGCACTGGTAACGGGCATCTTAACAAGTATTAGTAACGGGCATCCTAACAAGCATTGCTAACGGGAATCTTAACAAGTATTGGTAACGGGCATCTTAACAAGTATTGGCAATTGGTAACGGGCACCTTAACAAGTATTGGTAACAGGCATCTTAACAAGTACTTGTAATTGGCATTTCAACAAGTATTGGTAATGGGCATATTAACAAGTATTGGTATCAGGCATTTAACAAGCATTGGTAACGGTAACATTAACAAGTACTGGTAGCGGACATCTTTGTATTGTTATCTTAATAAACATTCGTAACGAGCATCTTAACAAGTATTGGTAATGGGCTTCTTAACAAGTACTGGCAACAGGCATCTTAACAAGTATATCGTTAACGGGCATGTTAACAAGCGTTGGTAACGGGCTTCTTAACAAGTAATGGTAACGGGCATCTTAACAAGTACTGGCAACGGGCATATATATTAACAAGTACCGTTAACGGGCATCTTAACAAGTATTGGTAACGGGCTTCTTCGCAAGTTCTGGTAACGGGCATCTTAATACGTATTGGTAGCGGGCATCTTAACAAGTACTGGCAGCGGGCATCTTAACACGTACTGGCAACGGGCATCTTAACAAGTACTTACAACGGGCATCTTAACAAGTACTGGCAACGGGCATCTTAACAAGTACTGGCAACGGGCATCTTAACAAGTACCGCTAATGGGCATCTTAACAAGTGTTGGTAACGGGCATTTTAACAAGTATTTGGTAACGGGCATCTTAACAAGTACTGGCAGCGGGCATCTTAACAAGTATTGGTAACGGGCATCTTAACAAGTAGTGGCAACGGGCATCTGAACAAGTACTGACTACGAGGATCTTAACAAGTACTGGCAACGGGCATCTTAACAAGTACTGGTAATGGGCATCTTAACAAGTGTTGGTAACGGGCATCTTAACAAGTACTGGTAACGGGCATCTTAACAAGTATTTGGTAACGGGCATCTTAACAAAGAGGGCAGACACATCCGAGCAGCACGTAATTTGTTTGTGGCATCTTATCATCTTAAGAAAGAGTAGTTCGCTCTATCCCCTGTGTTTTGGGTAATAAGGTACAGTTTTGCCCTGACCGTTATAACGCAAGCGCCCTCGTGCTTTCGCTGTGATAGTGATATCTATTCCTTAAATGAAGTGCTTGCTCGAGTTACGAGTATTGTCATCAGCCGTTATGTAGGTGGAATATTGCTGAGTGCGACATTGAAACAAGGAACAACCCTTTTCACACAGTGTTAACCAGTGAATTTTCAAAACCGTTGTTATGTACTCTCAACACGGAGGCCAGTTCACGTTTTATTTTAACATTTAAAGAAATACAGTTCCAGAGTATTAGACCAATATGTTAATGACTTTGAAGAAGAGGTTCGTTTTTCACATGTCTAAAGGTCAAAGTAAACAAATGTCTTGCTTGCATCTATTTAACTCACTTATCATTCGGCAACACAAAACACCTTGATTTCCATTTGGAACTGGCAAATAATCATATTTGCTCAAATGTCTTTTCAAATACATCGTATCGTCCGTTCGGCTTGGTACAGGCACTTCTTGCTTTTTACTTATCACGTTTTGCGCAAATCCAGCTGGCTGTATCGTGCTGGCCTGTTGTCACCCACTTGTAGCCGGAGGATCTACTCAGAGCGGCAAAGAATGGTAAATGAGGCTGCCTTGGTGCCCAGTTTGTGTAGTTGACATAGTCATCAGTGCCAACATATGTCCAGAGGAAAAAATTAGTGTATACGCCAAAGAAAATGAGCTCCCTCCCTGGGAAAGAAAGAAATAAGAAAATGTCGAGCTCTTCTGACAAAAGGTCGATTTAAACTATCCTGTGATTAGGTGGTCAAGAGTGATTAGATGTTCAGAGTGATTAGATAGTCAAAAGTGATTTGGTGGTCAAGAGTGATTAGGTTGTCAAGAGTGATTAGATTGTCAAGAGTGATTAGGTGTCAAGAGTGATTTGGTATCAAGAGTGATTAGGTGTCAAGAGTGATTAGATGGCAAAGAGTGATCAGATTGTCAAGAGTGATTAGATGGTCAAGAGCGATAAGATGGTGAAGGGTGATTAGGTGTCCAGAGTAATTAGGTGGTCAAGAATGATAAGATGGTCAAGAGTGATTAGATGGTGAAGGGGTTGATAAGGTGGTCAAGAGTGATTAGGTGGTCAAGCATGATTAGTAGGTGATGGGTGATTAGATGGTCAAGGGTGATTATGTGGTCAAGGGGTAGATTAGGTGGTCAAGTGTGAATAGAGGGTCAAGATTAATTAGGTCGGAGAGAGAGAGAGAGTGAAAGAGGGTCTATGTGTGTGAGACGGAATGTGTGTGTGCGTGTCTGCGTGCGTGCGTGCACCCTGGAAAATCTAATTTAATCTACTTAGTTTACTTTGCCTGACGAGACTCATGAAAGACATATGGAGCAAGACGTATTTCAACAATAGAGTTCTGCCCCCATTCATACCTCCCCTCTGTATGCCGACACCAACCGAGAGTCACTCATGTTATACTTAAGTGTAAATATTACCTGAAAGCTCCACCAGTCGTTCTGCAGCATCCTGTTTCTTCTGGTTGTCAATTGGGAAAATGAAACCAAGCTCCTCGGAACATAGATCCCTCGCCTCTGTCCATGATTTGTTGTCCAGGTGATGTTTCAACGATAAACCGATCTCCTTGAAGTAATAGTATTGCTCTGACTGCAACAGGAGAGCAACAAGATGGTTGCAGTTGTTTGTTGGACCACGCAGACCCCACTTTAATCATTCAGTAGATTCCATATATTATATGTCAATCACTGTAATGTCCGATTCTTTCCACATCACCGTCATAAAGCTGGAATGTGTTATTATAAAATTACAAACAAAACCTAAGGTGGAACTAGGTGTAATCAGTGTTATCCTGTGAATCCTGCTTGTCGTAAGAGGCGACAAACGGGATCGGCTGGTCAGACTCGTTGACCTGGTTGACACATGTCATCGTACCCCAATTGCGTAGATGGATGTTCATGCTGCTGATCACTAGATTGTCTGGTCCAGACTCGATTACTTCTAGACCGCCGCTATATAGCTGGGATATTGCTAAGTGCAGCATTAAACAACAAACAAAGAAACAAACAAACTATTATAATAACAGTAGTGAACAATCTAAGAGATCGGAGAAACGTTAGCAAAAGGAAACACCACAGCCAAACGAAATGTTAATACACTTGCAGAAGTTGTCACATACCATATCAATATCTTAGATAAATTCCAAAAATACTTGAGGGTTTTTCAGTTATATTCATGAAATGTTTTGTTACAACTTCCTGAAATTCGTTACACTAATCCGTGTTCGTTTCGGCAATGTTACGCGTTACAATTCTCACGGGTTACATTCTGTCTCTAGGGCACATACGGGTTACATTTAGCCTGTGAGACACAACGTTCACTTTCAGGATACACCGCGAATCGAATATGACGTCATATATTGTTAGTTGGTTGTTTAGTTTTTGTCTGTATATTTGTCAGGTAGTTTCACGTCTAACCCTACTAGCATCAAACTGTGTGACGTAATTATTTGTACATGCTTGCACCGGGACAATACAGTCTTGTAACTGATCATCAGTCCACGAGACTGGGATACAATGTCATGCAATCACCCATGTCATCGAGCCTGACCGCCATTCCACTATTCCCCTTTCACAAGAAGCACAAGTTGCTGGGCACTTGAATATTTTCCATATTTGAATCCTCGTACAACGAAAACAATGCTTTTGCTATGACATACAACCCTCATTCAGAGTACATCCAAACAATAATCTTAGCTCACCTTATATCTTCTTATTGCCTGGCTGTTTTCCTCGGCGGGTTCTGTAAGCATTTTCTCAGAATCTTCTTGGCCCAGTTTAAGCGTCTTGTTTTCGCAATGATGACACGTGATCTTAAATATGATTCAAATACTCAACAGAAAAAAGTGTTTTAAGAGATCCAAATTATCAATACTGGTGACAGTTTTGGAGTTTAATGATTTGGGGATGGTGCGATTATAGGAATAGTGCAGACAAAGTCTGAAAACAAAATGGACGAAATTGCACCAACGATCATAGATTTCTGACACGACAACGGGAAGCAACTTTGCAACACAAATACTAACACCTATCTACGATCACTGGTACTGTCTGTAAGAGACACGGAGACTGGTGTGACGAAATTATGACCAATCTTTATCAGACCAAAGTAAGAATGAGGATTCTGCCGACATTTATGACCATGATGTTTCCACGACACATTAGCATGTTTGAGATAGGGGAGATACTTCTCAGGTTGTCTGTCTACTGAGTAAAATAATAGTACAATGATATTTTTAACGTGATGCTCACTTTTCTTAGAACACCATTGTAGACCTTGCCCTTTGATCCTGTTTGCTGACCTTGCTCTTTGGATCTTGTTTGCTGGCCTTTGGATCTTGTATGGTGGCGTTGCTCTTTGGATCTTGTCTGATGGCCTTGCTCTTTGGATCTTGTTTGCTGGCTTTTGGATCTTGTATGGTGGCGTTGCTCTTTGAATCTTGTATGGTGGCCTTTGGATCTTGTATGGTGGCGTTGCTCTTTGAATCATGTCTGTTTACCTTTGGATCTAGTATGGTGGCGTTGCCATGCCCACCTTGTTCAGCAGGTGCTTGTGGTGCGGTAGTAGTTCTGCACTTCCCCTCACTCTTCCAGTAGAACACAGATGTGCAGGAGGTGTTTTCAAAGCATATCAGCGTACACTTTACTTTGCTGACGTGGCTGAAGACAGGACCTGGATCGACCACGGAGGTTTGATTGACAACATGGAATGAGACTACTCTCTGGGGCATCGCGCGATGAAAGGGTCGAAAACACAGACACACGTGTACTGTGATCCAACACAATAAGAGCTTCATTGTAAATGTGACTGGATTGCACGAAACTCAAATGAAATAGGCTGAACATGGACTCAGAGACAGCAGTCGAGAGCTGCAATGGAATTGTGATACTCCTGCAGCAACTGTGAAACAAATTCTGAAATTCCAGAAGGGGTTCGGTTTCTGAGTTTCAAATGAGTTGCATTATGTATGATGCTTTTAAGTTTGGTTGAGTGGACATCTGAGTGCTTCAGCCGCCTGAAATATCCCACAGCCCTTTCCGTAGCTCCGAAAGTTCTAGATGCTGAATTATTCACTAACCCTTGTTACCAGGTTACTCGTGTGATCACTCAGCAATGTATTTGACTTTCTTAAATTCTTTTGTGTAAGAGGAAGGACGGATACAGTACATTACGCTCAGACTGGTATACTCGGCATAAGAGTTCCAAATATACAGTTAAAATTACGTAGGATGGCGGGATGGTTTACATGGAAGATAGTACAGATTGCTTGATGGTATTGCAGAATGTACACATCTCCTCTTTATAACTATGGAAACATGTGCATGGCCAGATTTACTGACATCATAAACAATGAATAAGAGGCAGAAAAGTATACTTCAGTAGTGATCTAAAAGGTAACCTCAAAACCTGGGACTGATTACTTTTCAAAATGTTGAAAACAGTTCAATAAAAAGAGGTATACCAACTTCCCTTTCATCCTGGGTTAAAACAAGCGGACTTAATGCAAAGAGTTCGACGATGAAATTATATAGTTAGAATGTAACTATTATGTATGAGATTTTCAAATGTAAGCAAGAGTAAAGTTTCTGAAAGTGCTGTGATATAAGACCAATGAAGTGGAATAAAGAAGAAATTAAGGGGAGAGGATCGAAAGCACACCGGTAAGCTGAGGAACAGTATAGAGACAATTAAGGTCAGGAAATCACAGACGGAGAACCAAGGCTGGTTGGTAACGCTGGGACTGCAGCTTCAGAAACATAACGTATACGTACACTTTGACTGAACGAGGCTATTTAGAAAGTGAGATAGTGTACTGAGAAAGTTTAATCCCAGATATAACATGTGTTACATTTGACCACTTTCTAATATGTATTCATAGTTTGACCTAGAGGTGCCTGACTCTGAGGACGTGGGGTCGACTCCCCCATGGAACCCAACAAAAGTACAGTTTGTACTTTACTGAGCAAGTGTAGTCCCTAATATAGCATGTGTTTGGCAGTCCTCTCGAGGGGTTGCTGTGGATGGACGAGTGTGCGTGTGTGCGTGTGTATATGTCTCTCGACTTGGTGTACTGATGGCTGACTGTCTGGCCATTATTAAACATGCAGACTGATAAAAATCATGATGAGAAACTATCACACACGGTGGACGACTGTGTATAAAAATCATGATGAGAAACTATCATCACACGGTGGACGATGTGTAAGGGACTGTGTAGTGAGGTTCTTGTAGCGATGTGTTAGCTGTCTGAGGTAAATCAAACGCAGGTATCACCTTGCTACCGTCTAGGGGGTTGTTCTGAGCTGTATAAGTGTGTGTGTGTCTCGGCTCGGCTATGATGCACGGCCAGCTGTGTGAAGCTGAATGAAAACGCAGATCTCGGCATTTCTCTCGGGAGTCGCCTCGGTATGGCTGGCTATGTTATGCTGATGTCTGTAAAATAGTTTATTGTGAATCTCCTTCTATGATTTGTTTGGTTGTCGTAATGAAGGCTTGTCAGGCATGTTGCTTTCCTTGTTCTAAGAAAAGATTGTTATTGTCGTCAGATAGCACCAAACGAAACTCTTCCTCAGAGATTTTAGAGTTGGTGAGCCCGGTGGAAATATGACTGGCTGCCTGAATGACAGAGTTTGGTTTTACGCCGCTTTTAGCAATATTCCAGCAACATCATGGCGGGGAACACCAGAAATTGCCTTCACACATTGTACCCATGTGGGGATTCGAACCCTGGTCTTCGGCCTGACGAGCCAACGCTTTAACCACTAAGCTACCCCACCGCCCCGGTGGAAATATGATCGTCTATCGTGCTTAACTTCGGTTCGGCTAGAATTCTAATTTGGTCGTGTTTCAATGCTTTACGTTGCAGTCTGCGAGACACGAACGAGACACCAATCTCATCAACCCTGTCACTCAGGCTGTTATTCCGATGTCTAGCACCACGGGTGCGGCCACAATGGTGGATAATAACCCGACACCTGCTATGCCTAATTCCATGCTGACTGAAATCAAAGCGCTGTCAACACCGTCCACAGAATTGACGGCCCTGTGATATTTTTGGTGTAATGCCGACCGCGTATCACGTTCACATTCTAGTTGTTGTTTGATCTTGCATATCTGTCACAAACGAAACCCGTCTTTGGGTTCCAGTGTTTTCGCCACTTCGTCCACGACCGGATACAGTCAATGTTTGATGAATATACTTTAAGCTGATGAGGTACAAGTTTTCGTATATATAAATGGTGTGGAGTTCAATAAAATCCTTTTAAAAAATCATAATATCTAGGTTTGCGTCTGGGGTTCTTCCTAGTTGTATGCAAATACGACAACGTTTTTGTTGATGGCGATTATGCCAGCGTATTTTTAACCCATGCAGAAGGTTTATATCTACTCCGGGGACATCTCCAAGAAATACTTCGATAATAGGAGTAGAACCTTGTATCACACTGATCCACGAGTCTGGCACATCAGTATGTTTTAGTAAAAATAACGCTGCTTTTTTCTCATTGGGGACTAACATGTTAGCTGTTTGATCTGGTAATGGCGCTACGCTCGTCCACGTTAATCTTCCAGGATCGAACCTCCCCAGCAGTATCCTGTTATATTTTACCGAGGCGCCACCATCATTATTATCCATGATAGGATAGGGGTAGGTCAGGACAAGGTTAATAATCCAGTTCAACTGAGAATCGAATACGACTTCTCGTTGTTTGAACACGTTATCTTGTAAGCGCTAGCATACAAGGTGCTTTCCTCTCCGGGCAGATCAAATCCCCGCGTGTCCCCTAGAGCAGCTAGCTTTACATTGGGATGATGGTTCATCTCGTTTATATATAATGTATTACGAAATGGTTTTCAATTGGTTATCGGATAATTCCTCGGACGTGCACTTCAAACCCATGAGATGTATGTTGTTGAGTAGGAAATTTCGGTGAGTGATATCGTGTCTTCCACGGTCGCGGTGACTCCCTGCAGGCTGGTGTAGGTGTTAACGTTCACCCGCACGTAAACGGAGCAAACTTGGTATTGTTGCTGTTTGACCAAGCAGAGTTTGATCCCTTTCACGATTTCGATGACGTAACGCGTCGACAGGCGATTCGCCGAGGTACACTTGGATGTACAGTGTGGATTTCGCCGGAAGATTTTCCAGGACGTCTACCACGCTGTCGAATTCTGACACCAACTTCAATCCCACGTTTTGCGTCCCGGGGTTGCTCGACAGTATGTGGGCTACTCTTTGCCTCAACGTGCTGACGATCACACTGCGTCTTTGCGTAGGGACGTAAGCCACGAGAAGCGTGCCGTTGTTCACGACTTCGTCAGGTAGTGATCTTTGTTGTCCTTAAAAACATGGGGAGAATCGAGGGTGATGTTGAGATTCCAGTCGATTTGGGATGGCACTGATACCCATCTGTTGTCGTTGTTGAAGATGAGAGTGTACTGTGTGTTTCTGGAGACGGCCGTGGTCTCGACGTCGTCCAGGTGGAACAACCTGCTGTGGAAGGCTTGGGTTATTGTCCATTCGTCCTCGTCGTTGCATATCAGGTCGTACTGAGTGTTTTTGACCGCTCCTTTGGTATCAACAAAATCGTCTAGGTCGTTGCCACCACCACCACAAGCGGCAGTAGAGGGTGGTAGTTTGACGCATTTGTAAATGCTGTATTTCAGTTGCAAGGCATACAGTTTTCCGTCGACTCCGCGCATGTCCCCGAGGTCGGAGATCGCTATGTTGGCGCATTTTCTAACATGTGTTCCTGGACCTTGAGACTCCATCATTGTCGTATGTGCAGCGTCACGCTGAGATGTCCTATACTTATGGGATTGTGTTTAATATCTAAAATCGATATTTTTAATCCCGTGATGTTGCCTCGGATTAATTTCTTGTAGTGCCGGTTCTGCCGTCGTTGTACTTTTCCGTTTTCACCGGCACGGCTCTCATTAGGGTGGAAGGTCGTTCGACTTGAACGTTGTCTGTCGAACAGCCTGTTGTTTTTACCGCTGATGTTGGTCCATCGCGGGTAGTAGGTGATGTCGTAGTGTGCGACTTCGAGCTGACCAGACGTGTTATTGATTGAGAATGGAGAATTTGAGAAAACGCGTTAGCGTGAAATTAGTCAGATCCAGCGAGGAAGAAAAACTCAGGAAACATATAGCCAGCCCGTCGTTTAACCGAAGCAAGATATTCGACGACGACTTGGCAGCGCTGCATATGAACAAAAGCCACATCAAATTCAACTGGCCCGTTTACGAGGGGATGAGAATCCTTGACTTATCCAAACACTTGATGTACGATTTCTACTACAACGAGCTGAAACAGCAGTACAGCGATAGGTGTGAAGTGCTGAACACGGACACGGATTCCCTGCTCATGGAAATTCACACCTAGGACGTGTACGAGTACATTAAGAAACACTTGCGCCTGTACGACACCAGCGACTACCCTAAAGATCACCCTATGCACAGCCAAGTCAACAAAAAAGTCCTCGACAAGATGAAGGACGAATGCGCGGGCACGCTGATTGCCGAGTAAGTCAGCTTGAGACCAAGATGTATTCCATCAAGAAAGCCAACGACGATGAAATCCGAAAGGCGTTAAAAAAACCTTCTTTTTTATTTATTTTTTTTAAATATTTTTATTTCCCATCAGTATATTGTATATAGCATTTCAGAATCAAATACCATTTTACATGTTATAGGATACAGTTTTGCGTTACACACCAGTTTTAAGCGATATACACATCACCTTTTACAGTATTGATTTCTCCTTTTTCTAGTTTTGTGAACACAGTAGTATGCATAGTAATAAATCTGCGTAATTGCAGTGATCATGAATCGTATTCATTGCTTAGCTGATACATAATAGGGACACTGTTCCATATACATACATATACTTCATCTATATATACCTTAAGTGCATATACATATGCGTTCATATATACTTCTACACACATACATACACATGCATATACACATACATACACATATACATATGCATATATACATACACCTTACATGCATATACCCGCATGTATATACTGCGATTGTTTATATAGATACGTCATGAGTAATGATATTCGAAAATAGTGTATGGAAGGAGGACCAGAATGTAAAAAATTGTGTTTGCCTCGCGTTTGAAAAGGCAAAGTATTTGGTGGATTTATAATAGTTTAATATTTCCCGCTGAAAATATTGAAAGTTTGGCTTCGTATTTCTTAAACACATCTTATATAGTGTATATTTCACAATAAGGAAGACCACGTTTAGAGGATTATTATTTTTGCCCTTCCAGCCAAATAATATATTTTCATGAGAGAGGTTGATACTTCCTTCGGATAATATATCAAGCCATCCGGACACCTCCTTCCATATTTTTACAGTATATCGAGGGGTTAGAGCCAGAACCACTTATAACCACACAGGCACATTTCGAGAAACAGCACTCAAATGTTTGGACAGTTATAAAAAAAAACAATAATCAATTCTTGTTTACTGTTTTGTGACTAGGTGACAGAGTATGCTGGTTCATTCATGTTACTATACAACCATAAATATAATCAGCCTAATTAAATAGGTATGACGAAAATAAACTTTAGCTTGTTCTGGCGTAAATGTAAAACACTCTGGGCTCTGTAAACATGAGAGTCGAGAATCAGTTAAATTAGAAACACAGTGTATGGCAGTTAAGAATATGTTGAGAATATGTCTGTCCCTGAGTCAAGAATCCGGTTATCTTTAATCAGGGGATTGTGGCATAGTTTGCGGATACGATTTCCCCTGTGTCGCAGTTTCCACTAACTCGGGGAGCATTATCTTTGCCCCAACAATTGTATCAATGCGGAAGCCAACTAAAAGCAATGACACCTGATCTCAAGATCACCCATATCATCACAGCCAGCCAACCACTGTTTCCTTTAAGCCCTGTAACCATATCCTGCGGTAAAGCTGCTTTAGGCAGTATCCCACACTCTCAGCTGGTGGCCCGAACCATTAACCAGCAGTAACTGCCTTTCTGTTATTGAATGCATTTTACTTATAGCTCGCCTTAAATTGTGCTTGTGAGATTGTATCTTCACATGTTGTTATCACTGAAGACATCATTCAGTAATTGCTTAAACCACCTTCAAGACTTTCTTTTAGACTTTTCTGTTAGATGACAACAGCGTCTCAATACTTTCAACATAGTTCCACAATGCATCATTACCGTGTACTTCTTTATTGAAGAATAAAACCAGTTACTATAAGACATTGTAAGTGTTTCAGTATTTTTAACTATTTCAATATTATATTTGTATAGTTTCAAATTACTGAACAGAAGAAAATCAAGCACAGTCACAAACATACACATAATACGCAACCACAGATAAGCCCATTGCATATTAAGTCAAATTAGGGATAAATGTAACGATCTGAGTAATAATTTAAGCCGCTTGGTATATAGAGTATCTCAATCGAGTGTCTTTTGATATCAAATATATCACCACGAGTTGATAAAGTAACAAATGTCCGAGGCTTGCCGATATTTTACTTTGATCAACGAGTGTTGATATATTTGATATCAGAAGACACGAGGGTGAGATTCTATTTATTATCAAAAATCACTCTTCCTTAGCTTTCAATGAAAAATGTACTTCTCTGAACACAGTACTGCCATTGAACTCGCAGTGCAGCGATGACATAGCAATGTGACGCCATCAAGTTCATGACGTCATATCATTGTCAGGGCATTGTGCAAAATTTACTCTCAAAACGATATGTCCTAGGAGATATCGTCTGATCTCACACAAGCAATGTCTCCTGTGGAACACAGTTTTGGATGATAAAACTTAATAGAACTATGACACTAGACTATGACATAGATGAAGGCTTAAGACTTTTGATACTAAAAATTCAGTCTGTTATAAGTGAATCAAGATTACATCACACAGATTAGATAGAACACTGAATAATCTCATTAGGTATTTGATGACATAGATATGTCATGTTAGATATGGGACATGTTAGATATAATAATGAGTAGTATTTCCTTTCGTTAATGATTTGATGACGTCTCAAAATGTAAATGTCATTTTTTGAATTGAGAATTAATATTGATATCCACCTCTTAACACTATTTCATACTCTTTAAACTTGTTAAATAACTTATAGGAAAAGGTTTACATAACTATGTGGTCTGGTGTAAAAAAGTGATTTGTGTGAAATATGTGTGCAAGTTAAATTTGCAAAATGAGGAAATATATAGCAGAACACTTTACAGTAAATGAGGAGTCAGGAAATAATACAACATAACATGTTCTTGGAAACATGACATGCCATTAGAATGAAAGTGACTAAGAAATATATAAAACCAGACTATGACGCTATGATTAATACACTATCCTCACCCATGTCCACAATCGTATTACAACATACACCATGTAATAGCACAAAGCAACGACTGTTGTTTCAGTGTCGTAGCTTTAGTCTGTATCGGTGTCCGTATCCTGCTCCAAGGCGTCAGGAAGGGGGAGGCATTCTACTTTGTCAGCATCTGTCAGGAGATCTTTGTATTAGTTGTAATACTCTCTGGGTATAATACCCGACCGACAGAGTGACATGAGATCTTTTTTCTTGGCTGAGGAAATTGCTTGTTTTCCCGAGTACCTTCGGGTCAGAGGTCCACAGATACTCTGAGGTCTTCCCCGGTGGCTGCCTGTAGACACTTTCAGTTCTCTGAATGGCTCATTGCTGTGCTCAGTCTTGAAGCAGATGCTTTCTGGGTTGCCTTTAATGTAGCGCATCCAGCACATTGACAACCAGTTCACACGACCACCATCTGTAGGTGCAGCTGTCTGTTCAGGTATGGTATGTCTATAGGTGCATCACCCTGTACTTGTATGTCTATAGGTGCATCATTTTGTTCTGGTATGTCTATAGGCGCCTCAGACTGCACTTGTATGTCTATAGGGGCATCACTCTGTTCTGGTATTTCTATAGGTGCATCACCCTGTACGTGTATGTCTATAGGTGCATCATTCTGTTCTGGTATGTCTATAGGTGCATCACCCTGTACTTGTATGTCTATAGGTGCATCATTCTGTTCTGGTATGTCTATAGGCGCATCAGACTGCACTTGTATGTCTATAGGCGCATCAGACTGCACTTGTATGTCTATATGTGCATCACTCTTTACTATTGTGTCTGTAGTATCATTACTCTGTACAAGTATGTCTGCAGGCGCATCACTCTGTACTGGTATGTCTGCAGGCGCATCACTCTGTACTGGTATGTCTGCAGGCGCATCACTCTGTACTGGTATTGCACACTGTTGTGGTAAACATCTGGGCGTAGTATCCATCAGCTGTATTGATACAAACTGGGTTTGATTTTCCTCAGTGGTATGATCTGGCGCTGGTATATCCACAGACTCATCCTCTTCATCATTTGCGTCATACTATATTGGCATATCCGACAGTTTATCAGATTGTGCTGGGGCATCCAGTCACTCCCCACATGGGTTTGGTTCATGTTGAATATAATCAGAATTGACTGACATATTAGTGGCAAGTGACCAGCTTGTGGCTGTGGCAAAGTCCGATTGTAATAATTCATCTTCATCTGCGTCGTACCATAATTCAGACATCTTGCATAGACATAAAACCAGAGTACTAAACTAAGGGACTGGCTAATATCACACACTGAATTTGATAACACTAACACTCAATAATCAAAGCAATTTAGTTTCAATTTTAATTAGTGCTGGCAAATAACTTTAATACAGACAGCAACTCTCGTAAGTGAAATACAAGTATATTACCACACTCATGTGTGTTATATTTAACAAGTACTTATTTTCTATTTACAGATATAACTTACCTGTAATGTCTTAGTGGGATTTCCGTACTGTAAATGTTCCTAATATAAACGCACCCTTTAGAAAATAGCTCTTCTCCCAAGGTTCAAAATAAACTAACCTTGGCTAGTGTGAAACAAACCCTGTAAACAGCTGGGAGAGGCATGCTTATATATGGCCACAACAGAATAACAGTAATTAAGACCATCTGATCCCGGAAAGAGCCAGAACATTCCTTCAGCATATCAGTTATTTTAACCGTTAAGGGAAATTCTTGATGGACACCACACAGTCTGCCAGAGGCGACTGGTGCCAGTTAAGGGTTTATGGCATGAGAATATCAAACGTGGCTACAGCAGTTGAGCAGGACTGAACGGTGTATAGTAACATAGCATAACCTGGTCTATACCAAAAGGAGAGATAATTGATAAGTTGTTTGAACTCTAAGCCCCTAAATGCTATGGGTTTTTTTATGAGTAACATATCAGTATGTGAGTGCATTAATACCCTTACCTAAATTTGACAGAATTATTTACTTAAGGTGTTCTGGCACTAACCCCTCGATATGGCATTCACATAATAGAGTGAGTGAGTGAGTTTAGTTTTACGCCGCACTCAGCAATATTCCAGCTATATGGCGGCGGTCTGTAAATAATCGAGTCTGGACCAGACAATCCAGTGATCAACAGCATGAGCATCGATCTGCGCAATTGGGAACCGATGACATGTGTCAACCAAGTCAGCGAAACTGACCACCCGATCCCGTTAGTCGCCTCTTACGACAAGATAGTCGCCTTTTATGGCAAGCACATGGGTTGCTGAAGACCTATTCTACCCCGGATCTTCACGGGCCCACATAATAGATGTATTATCGTTTCAGGAGTGGATTCACAGAAAGAGCACCTGGGCGAGTCAGTATATTTCATTAAATGTAACCTGTACTTGTACTTAAAATGTTATGAGTGATCTTAAAGTGAAACCATCTTTACTGTACGCTCTCTGTGCATCTGTTTGCCATTAAATAAATATTAGTCCACTCTTCTTTGTTATAATGTTGCTTCAGAATATCCTCCCATGTATTTTGACCACTGGGATTGACTTGACTTTGTGGCAAGAGAGTATTGTAAAAAGCTTTACTCCTTTTTTTTCCACATATAAACGGTGATATTGGGTTTTGGAAATCTGAACTGGTTTTTCCTATATCAGTTATATGTTTAGACCTACAGTACGCCAATACAGCACATTTTATACCCTTTAAATGCAGAAAGTTTATTTTGGGTATTCCATATTTTTTTTCTATCTCAGCTTTTTGTAGGAAAATCCCATTATAGTCAATAATATCTATAAGAAGATGTATTCCCTTTTTGGCCATATATTCAGAATAAACAAATTTTCCCTCTATCTGTATATTATTGTTGAACCATAAAGACTGACGCAGAATTTCTGAAATTTCTTTCACCTCTGAATAACAGTTCCTAAGGTAGTAACACCATGCCAATAATGCATCTTTCCAAAAAGGATTCGTAACATTTGTCATGATATACTTGCATACATTATCTGTATCAGCATAACATAACTTTTAATCCTATCAAGTATACATACATTGGCAATAATAATAATATAGATCATTTGTAATGCGCTTGACTCCACAACACTAGGCCATGCTCTAAGCGCAAACACAAGACAGTCAGTAGCGAAGAAAAAGAAATGTCTTTAGATGAGATTTGAAACTTGAGAGAGTTGGAGCAGATTTGATGTCTGTAGGGAGAGTTCCACAGGCAAGCAGCTGAATGTTTGAAGGATCTATGTCCGAAAGTTTTGAGTTTATATGGAGGCACAACAAGAAGTGATTGATCGGCAGATCTGAGATTCCTCGGTGGGACGTAGGGTGAGACAAGGGCTTGGAGATAGAGTGGAGCAGTAGAGATACATTTTGAATTTTCGGTAATGAGCCTCTTTCCTCCTTATCCACATTGGTTTCTGCGCATATATAGTATTTGCCTAATGCCTCCATTCTTGTGTTTTTGAAACATGGTTTCTCGTTTTACCTTATCCTTTTTTCCTTACCACACAAAGATGAAGCATTTTTTTCTGAAAGTTTTGTATTATATCGTCCGGTGGGCTTGGAATTGAAGAAAAGAGATGATTTAGTTTGGGTAATAGCAAGGATTTTAAAATAGTGTTTCTACCCATTGGTGTCATGTATCTTAAGGACCAGGATCCGGTTGTATCATTGCTTCATTAACTAATGTCAACATTAAACCCTAATGATACATTAAATCCTTAATGCATCATTAGTTAATGGCATCATTAAAAAACGGTTGTATCAAACACTTATTAGCGTATCATTATCTAATGACGTCCTAATGTAAATATTTTCATTAAATCCGGGAATTCCCCTAATATTTTCCCACAATTCCGCGCTGTAAACATGTAAGTGTTACTCTCCGTCGTCTGTCAAAATGGCATCTTTGGGGCTAAACCTCGGAACAAAAACAAACATTTCGACTGCTGTGAAGAAACACGTCTAAATAATTCTGAAACGTCGCCGATAAACCTAGAATCGGTTGGGATGTTTTGGAATATACACGAACACGAACGCCGAAGTGAGCTTTCCGCCATATTGGATAGTGTTTACAAAATCAAGTTTCGCTAAGGCCAGTCATAGGACGCCTATTACATCATGTATATTTCATATTCAGTTGTGACAAATGCATCGCTGAATTCCTCATACATTTTAGAATCAAATTCCAAATGGTCTTTGTCACTATAACAAAGTGTCTAAGAAAAAACGAGACATATTGGGTGTGAAAACGGGACGTTGTGCTCATTACACAGCGCTTGCTAGAAATATAAACAAAGCAAAAATAAATACTGTGCAGCATTTTTTCAATTTTTTTAGACATCAGTTCGTCTATTCGTAGCATGCATGAGCTCAATATTTTTAGAATATGCACGGAAAGAGTATCGTAGCAAGAACTAGAAAACTTAAAACAGATACAATACTGAAATTTGATATATTCACACGAAAGTTCTGTGCAGCGTGTCGCCATGCGAGACGCAACACCACGGAGAACGACATAGGCAATTATCGGCATTTCTGACGTTTTCAATGAAAACAATGAAAACAAACAACCATACGGAGATAGTCAGAATGTTTCCGATTACTTACATCATACATTTATGGACAAAGGTTCCCTCGCAAAATCGTGGGCACCCATATCCACGAAGCCGCCATTTCATGAGAAATCGGTCATCGGTAGCGATGTCATACATCAACATTGTTGGACGTATGTGGCAATTTCTTTGAGGTGAAGGTCGGTTGAATAAGAGTAAACACAATCACACTGCCCTGCGGATTACACTTGTATTATTAATGTATACTTTGCGTATCGTTCACATATGGTTTCATGAAACTAATTTCATTATCAACATTAAGTATTCTAAACCTAAGTAAAACTGACACAATAAATTAAAATTATTTATTTATTTCATGAAATATATATGCACACGTTTTTAAAGGATATGTCTTGTTCATTGAATTGGTTTATGTTGTGTTATAGACAAAACAATGGCGTATAATCATTGGCCAGGTGCACGTTTGTCACAAATATTTTGAGTATCATTGTTTTCGATAATTCCGTGAACAAAACATCACGAAAATATTGTGTCCTTATTCACAGCAAATTCTCACCAAGTGATCTGAGTTACAATGACTTAGTATTAAGCATACCGGAGTGAGGCCCCCTTATCTTTATAAGCGTGTGACCTTTATGTAACCATTTGACGTCATAGGGGAAAATCCATTTTCAACACATATTGCGAGTCACTTTTAAGATTGAGTGTATAACGTTATACATAAGCACACAAACTAATTTAATACATACCTATGTCATTCAGGTATCAGGCAAAATTTTGTTCGCTGAACACTTTCCGTAAAGATGCCAAATTGAAAATATAGTAGCACAGTACTTTTATCAGTGCAGGATAAAAAGCAGAGAAATTTACTGTTTTTAACGCATAGCAAAATTAGGAGTAACATTCAGCAGTGTCTACTTTTCAAACTGAGTTTATACTATGAGATACGACATTTAATACTCTACATTTCTGTGTAATTTTATAGCTGTAGGTAGATCCAGTGCGGCGCAAACGAAATTAGGCGCAGTGTTTACTTTTCCAGGAAGTTTAATGACGCTCTAATGATACCCCAGGACCTTCATTAAGTTAATGACGCACTAATGACAACAGAGCATCATTAAAACGTTAGTACAACAGAATTTAATGATACATTAGTTAATGAACGTTAAATGGCACGTTAATGCTTCATTAAAGTTTGATACAACCGGGTCCAGAGGTTCATTTTTTAATAGATTTTTTCAAGTTTGTCTTTATAGTTGTGGTCTATCATAGCGTCTAACTCGACATCAAAGTCTATTCCTAATAGCCTAAAGTTTGACTGCGTCCAGTCTAGATTCCATTCTTTGCACATCTTATACCTAGATCTTTTTTTGGATCCTATCCATATCAGCCTTGTTTTGTCTGTATTTACTTTTAGCCCTGAAAATCTTGCAAAGAAAGCCAATGTGTTTAAAACTGCGTAGAGACTTGATTCTGATCCATCCAAGGTTACTGTAGTGTCATCAGCAAACTGGGCAAGTAAACTTTGAATATTTCCTATTTTCATTCCCTTAATTTTCTTTTTTTCCTTATTAGTAAAGCTTGTACTTCGGCGCATAGAATAAAGATATACGGTAACATTGGGTCTCCCTGGCGGCATCCCCTGGTTATCCTGAAAAAATCGCTTGCAAAACCGTTTACTATTACGCTAGATTCAATATCATTTGAAAAAATATTTATCCATTTCTGTATGCTTGGCCCAAAGTTAAAAAACTTTAGAACATGTTCTGTATGAAATTTCTGTCAACTGAGTCGAAGGCCTTTTCGAAATCGATAAGTAATAGTAATCCTGGAATTTGATATGATTCTGTATAATCCATAATGTAATATATTTGTCTTGTGAGTTCCCCTATGTACCTTCCAGGAACGAAACCTTTCTGGTCTTCATTGATAATATTCGGAAGTATTGTTTTTATCCTATTTGCAATTACAGCCGATGCTAATTTGTATGAAGTATTTAGTAGTGATATAGGTCTCCAATTCTTTAGGAATCTTTTGCTGTTGTTACCCTTTGGCAAGCATGTAATGAGTCCTTGTTTTTGTGATACAGACAGCGAAGCATTTTCATATGCATAATTCAACGAATTTATAAGGTATATGTTTAGATCATCCCATCTGGGCCTGGGCTTTTTTCATTTTCTTTAAAGCAGATAGTGTTTCATGGTGAGTTAATTTCCCTTCCAGGGAAGATGCTACATTTTGAGACAGTTTTGGTATATCATCACCTGTAAATAAATCTTTTAAATTTATCTGTGTACACTCCTCACTTGAATACATTTTTTTATAAAATAATTTAGTCTCCTAAGTATTTCTGTTTGGTCTTTTATCACTGAACCGTCATTTTTTCCGATTCCCTTATGGATTTATTAAGGAAGTTTCTTCTTTCAAGTTGCAAGACATATTTAGTTGGTTTCTCCCCTTGTTCGATCCATTTTGCTTTGGATCTTATATATAGCCCTTTCGTTTTTTGGCTTGTGATATCATCTAGATCGTGGTTTAGTTCATTTATTTCTTTCATTATCTCTGTCTTTATATCCTCTGACATCGTATCTAGTTTAATTTCTAATTCCTTTAATTTATTTTCTAGAACTTTCTCTCTATTCAATGTTGTTGTTTTTTTGGTAGATGAATAATATATGGTCATACCTCTTATTTCGAGCAGTAACATTTGCCACAATAATTGGTCGTTTATGGTATATTTCTTTTCATTTCCTTTTTCTTTTTTTCTTCATATTGCTGTAGAGTATTTTTAATAGTGTTTTTTACATGTTCCACATATTTTTCATCGTAAAGTAATGAGTTATTAAACTTCCAAAAACCTTTTCCTCGTGGTGTGTCTCCAAGAGAAAGAGTTAGTGAAAGTATTGAATGATCTGATTTGATACTTGGGAATATATCTGTTTGTATGATAGATTGCATAAGGTTATGTGAGACTAGAAAAAAGTCAAGTCTAGATTGTTTGAGTGGTGTTGGTTGCCGCCAGGTGAAGCGTGTTTCGTATGGATTTGATTCTCTCCATGGATCTTTCAAATCCAATAGATTTATTACGTAAAGTAATTCCTTTCTAGCTTTGGGATTATTTACATGATTGTAATTATATGTATCAAGGTTACTATCTAATGCTATATTCCAGTCTCCGCATATTATACATCTATTACTCTCTTCAGACTGTAGCATGTCTTTGATATTCTGAATAAAATCAGGACAATCTTGGTTTGGCCCATATATGTTAATTATTGTATAATCATTATTGTTTATCTTTACTCTCAGCAAGATGTAGTTTCCATTTGCTTTATCAATTTGTTGGTATATTACTTTGAATTCAAAATTTTTATTAGAAAGGATAGCGGTTCCGCTTGCATTACTCTTGTACTGACTAAAATAACATTCATTGTATCCCCACTGTTGTTTAATTAATTGTTCTTGCTCATTAGTAAAGTGAACATCCTGGAGACAAAATATATTTGCCCTTTTTTGCTTTAAAAATCGAAATATCTGTTTTCTTTTAAATGCACTGTTTAGGCCTCTGCAGTTCAGGGACACTACTTTCATTTTTTCTTTGTTTACATCGTGATTCATCGTCCTACCTAAAAAAATTGATACATTTATTTTTTATATTTTTTTAAGGTTTTGTGGGGTAACTTTATGGCAGTTCTTTTGTGACAACAATACATTTGGGAATATTTTTGGTACAACAAAAGAGAAAAATACAAAACTAAAAAGCGTGTTTGCACGTACATTTTTTACTTCCATATGGGTAGGTGGCAACGAATACTCACAGAATTGTTTTCCGTCTGTAGAAGATTAATTAACAAGAGTGTTTAATGTCTAATATTCTATACGTGTAGTAATGGCAGCCACCTGTTTGAAACTATTTAGTGTGAAAGGGAGGTTTGTAACATTTAGGATATACAAGGCTTTGTTTTCTCTTATTTTGTTTTAACTATAATTAATAATACAAAAAGGTACTGACCCTCATGGGCACAAATACCTGATATTCCCGGGAATGTCATCGTTCAGTAACATAGTACATGGAGTATATAATGCATAATGTTGAAAAACAAGTTGACATCTTCATTCGATTACAATGTATCTGGCAATTCATAAGAAATATGGCAAGGTTGCAAGATTTCTAAAAACACATTTTACATAGTTTTGTCCATATCTGAAAGTACAGTGAGCACAAGGATACTGTCACTCAATAACATGTTACAGTTTTGGCAAAGTCTGATAAATACATTGCGCGCCACATGTCAGACAGGTATTTATATATTCTACCTTGTTACACTCAATATGCTGGGATAATACAGAGAAAACATGGATACTGTCTCCCCCTTGCAAGTGCATAAACCTGAAGTATTGTGTAGTATGAGGTGACCCACACAATGGCATCTACATTAAAGAGCCATGGAGATAAAAAAATAGGGTTTCTGAAGACATTTGCCATTGTTTTCTACTGGTTATGATAGTGCATCGAGTACAGGGATTCTGTCGCTCGTCGCATCGGTACAATTTAATTTTACAGCCTGTTACCGACTGCTCGGTTAGGTATGCACATGCTTTTACCTTGTTTTCACAATCTTTTACATGGACATGATGAAATGCACTATTCCAGTCCTTTGAGAAATCTTTCGATTGAAGAAACCCTGAAGATTTTTATGATTTTTTATGTATGTGTACAGGTGTAGGTATCAGTCTGTTCGGAACAGTTTAGAATCCAAAGAGACACTGTGACAATCTCATACTATGTAAGTGATTCCTCCAAGCCGATGTCCTTCCACTGGCAGTTTTTGTTTGGTCTGTAGCACAGTTTCAAGTCCACACCTTTTTCCAAGATTTTTGTCTGTACGTTGTGGTCTTTACGGAGTTCGAAGGCACGTGTCGCAAGTTTCCCTCTGAGTTTCTTTAGTTTCACTGGCAGGTCGGTACGAATGGAAATACGCTTCTCTGAAAGCATTTGTCTATTGTAATCAACAGCACTGAAAACCTTCTGTCGGTCGGCCATGCAAATGAATTTGACTATTATTGGTAGGGGCATCTGCGCCGAATGACCTGTCGTTGAAAGTCTTGGGAGCCGGTGTAGATTTACAAAGTCCATCTTTTCCGCATCCTCTACATTCATATTTGCAAACAATTTTCTCACTTCGGACTCCGGGTCCTGATTATCTGGGATGCCATATACAAGAAGGTTTTGTTTCCGTGAATACATCTCATGTTGTAGGTCTTTTTTTCCATTTCGGTTCTTAGTTCGCACTGTCTGCTTTTAGTGTCTCTATCTCACATTTGTTCTCGTCGATTGATTTTGTATTAAAGTTTATTGAGTTCACAATGTCCTCAACTTTGGAATTTGTATTCTCCGCTTGTGATTGAAGGATGTCCATTCTCTCAGCAAGCCTGTCTGAGAGTTTGTCTAGTTCGGCTGTGATAAAAAGTTTCATCTCGCACATGTCGTCCATATTGCTTTCGTCTCCCACGTTTTCCTCAGGTGTTGTGCTCGTTGTTTTCTATTTTTTTGCACAGTCGCATCGTAATCTATCCAAATTTAGGTTGCTGGATGTCGTTAACTGATCTTTGTTCTTTAGTAGACTTCTTGTGGCTGCCATTTTCGTAGATTACTAGTGATTAGAGCGGATTAGGGACGGAGCCACCTCTGTGTACGTCTTACCCCGCGCAATGCATTACCTGAAGTCGGCATGAAAAAACATGTTGTGAAAAAACACATCAAGCACGCCAAATTCAAGGAAGCCCTGTTCAAGAATAAAACGTTCAAACATCAAATGAACATGCTGAGAAGCGACGGACACAGGACATACGGACTGAGAATCTACAAGACCTCGCTGTCTCCCATGGACACGAAACGATGGATCGCCATCGACAGAGTCACCACTTACGCGTTTACGAACACACTCACATATTAAATAAGTAACACGCAGGCAATAGATACATAATGGAGAAAATTTATTACAGACAGCACGGGTACTGGAAAGGCGCGGACGCCATCCCGAAACTCACCAAAGCAGCTCGAGTCCCGGAAGACTTCGCCAAAGCTTGGCTAAAAAACAATCCATATGGCAAGTCTACCTGCCGGACCCTCGATACATCCGAGAAGAAAATTTGACATTTCAACGCCTAATCGCGTCCACCAAGCCGACCTCCTGTTTCTCCCTCACAACAGGGTGAGACGCAAAACCTACAAGTACGGCCTGACCGTTGTCAACGTCGCCAGTCGCTACAAGGAAGCCAAACCGTTGACAACTGAAGATTCGAACGAAGATGTCAAAGCTTTAGAACGCATGTACCAACGCACTCGCTTGACATGGCCTACCGTATTGCAAGTTGATCCCGGACGCGAGTTCATGGGAGCCGTGTCGCAGTTTCTGGCCGAGCACAAAGTCCAAGTGAGACGAGGAATAGCGGGAGCTCACCGTAGCCAAGCCATGCTGAGAGATTCAATTGCACCCTAGCCGAACGCCTGTTCTTACACCAATACTTTAATGGATCCCGGAAACAGAAACACGGAATGGTTCGTACGCTTACCGCGAGTGGTGGATGCCATCAACAACACCAGACTCATGGGCAAGAGACCCGTCGAAGCCATCAAAATGAAATCTGTTAACAACACCAAATTGTGAGCAGCATGATAAAACGGAGAAAACATTACCAGACCGTGTCAGTGTTAGATAATTGTACGTGCCTGGCGAATACGAGGGAGACAGCAGAAAACGCGTCACGGATCCGATATGGTCCATGACAACCTGAGTTGGTTGGTCAGTTTGTTGTTTAACGCCACACTCAACAATATCTCCCTGAGTTGGTTGGTCAGTTTGTTGTTTAACGCCACACTCAACAATATCCCCCTGAGTTGGTTGGTCAGTTTGTTGTTTAACGCCACACTCAACAATATCTCCCTGAGTTGGTTGGTTAGTTTGTTGTTTAACGCCACACTCAACAATATCCCCTGAGTTGGTTGGTTAGTTTGTTGTTTAACGCCACACTCAACAATATCCCCTGAGTTGGTTGGTTAGTTTGTTGTTTAACGCCACACTCAACAATATCTCCCTGAGTTGGTTGGTTAGTTTGTTGTTTAACGCCACACTCAACAATATCCCCTGAGTTGGTTGGTCAGTTTGTTGTTTAACGCCACACTCAACAATATCCCCCTGAGTTGGTTGGTCAGTTTGTTGTTTAACGCCATCCAGCAATATCCAGCAATATGGGCTTTACACGCTGTACCCATGTGGGGAATCGAACCCGGGTCTTTGGCCTGACGAGCGAATGCTTTAACCACTAGGCTACCCAACCGCCCTGTGTGTGTATATGTATATGTATATGTATATGTATATGTAAATGTATATGTGGTATATGGTTCCGTTGAATGTAGCTCACTGTGACCATGTCAACACTTGCCATACCTAAATATTCAAACAGACTGACAAGTGCATGCATGACTGTCAGTGAAAATGTCAGATACACAAGCCCCCATGACATAACCGTGACTGTGACGCTTTACACAGAGAACCCGGACACTGTAGCCATCTCGGCATACTTCCAAACGAAAACATACGATGTTTCATTCTCAGTTAACGGAGCAAATAACCATTGGCCTTTTCATTGCTATTGCTATTGCTATTACGTTTTGGCCGTGACGATGCACTTGACCCTTGACCCTCATTATATAAACGTTCAATGTTTGTCTTCAAGTAATTTTTCTGGTGTCCCCCGCCGTGTTATTGCAGGAATAGTTGGTAAAGCATCACTTTGGCTGCAGATCTTAGGAAAGAAAACTTCATTAGTCAATGTAATGACAGTTGAACGCAGTTGACAGTTGAATTGTTTATATTATATTAATATTGAATTGTACTATAGGCCTGTGAGTACTGGAATAAAGATTGCTGACCGTTACAAAATATATTTCTTTCCAAGAAAGTTGTAAAAGTATATTTGTTTTTATTAAAAATTAAGGAAGGTTAATAAAAATGCATTTTTCAATTTTTAAGTCCTCATAAATAACTTTCAGTCTATTTCATGGCGTTATATGACTTGTGGCACGGAGGGATCAGGAGACATGCAATGATAGTTTTATCAGTGCCAATCATATACCGTGGTCATGACGTTAGGCTGCTGGTTCATAAATACATAAGCAAACTATCAATTAATTTGATAAAGTTGATGTTTTTGTCAAATGTGATTGTTTCTGTTGAGAACTACGTGAGGTCAGGCCAAGTGTTTACGTAGTTTCATGCTCGCTGCATGTTTAAATATACACCGAAAGCCGTGTTCCGCAGTGGGCAATAAAGTGCTTTAACTGCCATATTTCTATACTGGTGAGTTTACTTGTGTGATGAGGGGTTAGTGTGGTAGTCTAGTGGTTAAAGCGTTCGCTCGTCACGCCGTAAAACCCTCCTCACTCACTCACTACCCCGACCACTCACTTTAAACATTTCAGGTGAACTGGAAATACTGATCACTGACACTGGCTGGCATTCGGATCCTCTCGGCTCATTCCGTTAGCTCAATCAAAGGTAAGAAAATTAGTTCTGACTTCTTTGAGTGGCATTTTAGAAGTTGGGGAGTACAATATAGGACAAACTTTATGGATAACAACTTCTTTTTATTGGTGAGTGCGACGTTTCGATACAGATTCTTGTACCGTTGTCAAGCGTAATGGAACATGAAGAAGGTGGAAGTGTATATATACTGGATGTAACAATGTAACAAAGAAAACAATATAATTAACATAATTGGCTAGGCAGAATAGAGTGGTCTGACATCACCATTCTCGCTAACAAACAAACAGACTTCACTAAACGCAAGCTCACCGAAGCCATCCACATCAAACGCCAAAAGCCCATCATCAACCGAGACCAAGGATATTTCATTCCATCCGCTTATGATGCACTCATCCACCCAATCTACTGTATAAACTCTGCTGTGTAAACATCTCATTATTATTTGTACATCATTGACTTCCATGCCTGTCCTTTGTCTACTCTCTGGCTTCATCAGCTTTCTGCCTAGCCAATTATGTTAATTATATTGTTTTCTTTGTTACATTGTTACATCCAGTATATATACACTTCCCCCTTCTTCATGTTCCATTATGCTTGACAACGGTACAAGAATATGTATCGAAACGTCGCACTCACCAATAAATAGAAGTTGTTATCCATAAAGTTTGTCCTAAATTAGTTCTGAGTTTATATAGATCTATAAAGTCATCAAAGGATAGAAATTTCCCTTTTGCTGTCAACATGTCAGATACAAACACATGTTGCCATACCAATATTTATGCAGAATAGGATTGTTATCAACCAATATATTATTATTACACCAGATAGACAGTGACTAGATTTCAAATTCACTTGTAATAGTATCTTTTTGTTTAGATGTGAACCAAGCCCAAGCAAGTAACACATCCTTCCAAAATGGATTAGTTAAAGTTGGAGTAACAACATTTATAATGTAATTACTATCTGCAGACCATAGGTAAAGTTCACATGTTCGTGCTGACCAGGTGTTCATTTCTTTAGTAATATGAGACAATTTATCAGAATAATTTGTTTTAACCATACTTCCCAACTCTATGTCAAAAGGAATACCAAAAAGTGTAAAGTCAGTGTGAGACCAGTGAAAATTCCAATCTTTGCATAATTTTAGTCTTGATATCTTTTTTTATTTTTCAATGTTAATGTTTTTGCCCAGAAAATTTTGCACAGAATTGTGATGTATTTAAAGCAGAATAAATACATCTTTCAGAACCATCCACCTTTAGAGTCGTATCATCAGCACATTGTGACATAATGTATTTAATATTACCATTTGTATTACTGTTATATACTTATTACTGTTATCATTACGGCCAAAGAATAAGGTGATAGAGGATCCCCCTGGCGACCATTAACTAGTACACTAGATTCAATATCATGGTAGAAAATGTGTACACATTGAATCAAATCTGGTCCAAAATGATAGAAACTGAGTACATATTTCAAGTCAACCGAGTCAAAAGCTTTCTCAAAGTCAATCAATAGGAATAGTCCAGTGATGTTTCGGGTTCTTTCCATATTATTGTTGAGACCTCTACAGTTGAGGGATATCTTTAGCTTTTCAGCAATAGGATAGACAGGAGGACGAGGCATCAATGCTGTATACACATAAGGGGAATAAACCAAGGACATGTGGTAATTTGAGAAACATAATGTGCCTTTGACATCCAATAAATAACAATCAAGTGTAAGCGAAGCGTCAAATAGAAACAAGAAAAAAAAACACAAATGTATCATTTGATGCCTATCAAACCTACCAAACTTACAGTTTATCCGCCCATTAATCATTAAGGGGAATAGCGATATCGAGGTAGTCACATTGATAATCTTATTCTCAGTAATGAACATGTGAACCTGCTGAACGAAAACTGAACACAAATAACGCGATGCATCTTTCGCTTTCATCATAGATAAAAATACAAAACTTAAAGTATCTGTTGAAGTATCGGGCTCTCGTTTCACATGACTTTTAAAGGGTACAGTTGAATTTCTACTGTGTCTAAAGATAACTTGCTTCACAACAAATGGTAAATAATTTTTTTTTTAAAAACAACAATACTTATATAAGGTTACGATTGCCGCCTAATCATGTTTTGCACTGTGATAGTAACGAGAACAAGTAAAACTAGTGTTCCATTCAATTCTCTTTGCCATTGTCCCGTCCTTACTAAATTCCCGCTCTAGAATTATGTGATATTAGCCACCATGTTAACTTGATATTCACATGACTATTCACTATAGTTGATGACGTCACACATACGAATAATGCTTTAGGTAGCATTTGAGAACCGCCATGTTTCATGTGTGCATCTACCTAGTGTAGACTGTGTGTTAAGAAGATTAAACTTCATCAAATGCAATACTTGTATTCTTCTGCATTACAGCACGGTTACTGAAGACAACCGAATCCTTCAACGAAGACCGCATGTGGACCCAGTCAGAACGACATAGCTTAGCTAGATCATAACTGACAGTGTCCAATGTTCCCCCCGATACACAGTAGCGAGATAAAAGTAAGGTTGAAGAGAACCGAAACAGGCTTTCCTCCCCCAGGGCCTCATTTCAAAGACACTTTTCCTGGCACTCAGCTGCCCGGTGTTTTTGTTCGGTGTGTTCCGCCTTTCTACGGAATCATATGCAGTTAGCATTACCGAGCCTCTTCTGTCTCTCATCTCACTACAGGTTACACAAAACCAAACATTTCCCCCAGTTCAGCACAAAATGTCAACTGCTTGAACATACAGTCGAGCAGTCTGATAACTCGATATCTCGGTTGTCTCTGGTGTAGTGTAACGTGCGCATCTCAAGAAGACCAGCATTGTGCCTAGGCCTTTCTTGCAAGTTGGATAACTCTTGAGGTTCTTAAGAGGCATATAGAAGTTGGTATTAAAGTAGAAGACAAAATATTATGGATGTCAACTTCTTGTTTAGTTTATACACAACGTGTAAAGTGTGATATTCACCTGACGAAGGGGGCAAGGAACAGCCCAGAAACGTTGTGTATGAAATAAACAAAAAGTTGACATCCATAATATTTTGCCTTATACTGGATAACTCTTGCTTAGAGGTAAATATAAGCACCTCTGGCTCTACTGCTTTAGTCTCTGGTCTTGAATTATGCTGCTTGTGGGTGTGTACTCCACTCCTTTGTGTTCTGCCATAGTGATACATTTGTTATTTGTTTTGATTTGTGAACCTAGTTAATTTTAGAAACAATCGCTAATTACAGAACATTTCTTTGTTGGCTTAACACCAAGTTCTTTTACGGACTGATTCCAGTTCCCACCTGGGAATCAGCAGGTAACATTCGCCAATATCACTTAAACCCGTATGTACATACTTACTATTCTAGAGTTTCAACAGCGGTAACAGCAGTTGAGCACGGCCAGAGGTTCGGATTAAATGAGCGTTCGTCACAGTGGTCACGTGTCGAATTTAGCTCGTTATAACCATATTCGATGTATGTATTTTGAGTAAAACTATATAAATACTTAATGTACGATCATTAACAGGTACACTTATATTACAACACTTTACATTCAAGAATGAAACCAAGAGGATCACGTTTAAAGGGTAAATTCACTTCCGCCATAAATACATCTCTCATGCATTCTACTAAACGTTAATATAAGCCTTTTGTAAGAAAATAACTATTCCATAACATGATTCCATTGTGTACACTCACGTTTGAAAAGGCTTATAAGACAGCCTTATGTTGTCAGTATTACATTTACCATGGATACACGACGAATGCTAATTTTACCATACAACCCCACCAACAAGGCTAATCAAGTGCTACTGAAACATATCAAATGGTGATATTAACATATATGCCCGACCCACCCCTTTTGTGATCTTAGCTCATTTTCACAATGTATGTTCAGAACAAATTGAGTACCTAATATTTCAGATGATCTGGGCCTAGATTGTCGAAGCTCTCTTAGCTCTAAGAGAGCCATACACTAACATTAACTTACGACTATCTTAGCGCTAAGAGAGCTTCGACAATCTAGGCCCTGGTTGCTTCGCCTTCACTTCAGATATGAACTGATCGAACCTCCTCATAAGACTTGGAGTGACTTGTCAGACACCTGGGTCGGTCGGAACGAAAAGTCGATCGGTTTGCAACTGCAGATGCACTGGAGCATCATTACACATTCAGCATTTTGACCGTATATATTTCACGATGTCGACCTTTCTGGCATTCCGTATGGAATCTCCCCGAAAAGAAGCAAATCCTTTGCATTTTGTACACCGTGTATCAGGCTGAATGCAAAGCAAAATCGTCTTTATAGTGTTTTATCAATACCATTAGTTCCTCATCAATCTGACAACTTGACCAAGGTGGCGCTCTCGGGGCAGGCACTGTACTCCATCCACTTGACCAAGGAGGCTCTCTCTGGGCAGACCCTCTACTCCATCCACTTGACCAAGGAGGCGCTCTCTGGGCAGGCACTCTTCTCTATCCACCAGACCACAGATTCAGTCTCCGGGTAGCCACACTATCTACTTGACCGAGGACTTAATTTTAAGTGGCAGTGATATTTTTTTTCTTTTAGTACGTGTGTCATAACCACGTATGATATGGATTTACAACTTTTTTATCATCTACAACAAGGCGTTTCTGGGCTAATTCTTGCCTCTTCATCAGGTGAAGGAGAATGACGTAGCCCAGAAAGTGGGGTTGTAAGTAATAAAGAAACTGTAAATCTATACCATCCGTGGTTATGTTTCCTTGTAACTTCTAAATGCCCATCAAACATCTACTCAGTGTGTATCAAATCCTTACGAGACGTCGAACTTGTAATCAAGATCTATGTATAGGAGAAACGACTCCCACCCGGGTTAACTAGAGATTGTGAACCCTGAGAGGAGGGAACATCCCGAGGACCCGAACTCTCAGGGTTCACAATCTCTACTAAACCCGAGTAGGAGGGGTTTCTCGGACTATCATCCGTTTTTGCGAAAAATATTTCAAAATAATATATAACGATCGACATCAATACGCCCCGAGCAGAACGACACTGATGGGACAGCCCGCAAATGATGGAACAGACGGTGTCAATTGGGATGCCACTGGCAGCCAACAACTTGCCTTGCACGCGTAATACACGTGCTACCAGTGTCTTGCACGTGCGCTGCCCGCAGTACCCGTCTTGTGATGAACACACGTTTCATACTGACAAACAATCTCATTCTTTCACAGCGATCCTTCGTAGCCTAGTGGATACAATCGCCAAGTTAGAGAGCGAAGGGTTGCAGCTTCGAAACCAATTATCGCCACTATATGTTGGAAGTTTTCAATGATGTGATATTTACGATCAGCCAGACAAAGATGTATCAATCATGAATAATATCCTAGGTTTAGAAATGATCAGTGCAAAGTCACAGCAGAGGTCTGGGAACCCACTTTACAATTCACATCCTGGGGATTTAGATTTCACATCCCGGGGATTTACAATACACATCTCTTATTATATAGTCTAACCATATGATACGATTTTGAAAAGACTGTCTGAGATGACCCGTTATACATAATGTAGGTTGATAAGACAGTTTATTTCAACTTTAACAAGTGACCTAGTGAATACAAGGCCGAAGACTCATTGCGTTCCCCATATGGCTGCAAATCGTGAAGCTCACGCTGGTGTTTCCCCACCGTGATATTCCTGAATAATCCTGAAAGTGGCGGACGAAAAGACATTCATGCCCCAAACTGCGGGTAAGCGTCACTTATGCCAATAACTTTCAAGTAGCTGTTGACTCTCTTGTATAAAGCCAGATACTAACCACGATGTACGATATTCAACATAAGGGGCAATGCTTTAGCCTTGTGATTAAGGCGTTAGCTCGTCAACCTGAAGACCCGGGTTCGATTCCCCACATGGGTACAGCGTGTGAAGCACATATCTGGTGACCCCAGCCGTGATATTGCTGAATATTGCTAAAAGCGCCGTAAAACTAAACATATTCACTGTTCAACAGTAACAAGTAGACTCACTGTGAGTGAGCCTGCTGGTAGAACGTGATTGCCAATGGAACCACCCTGAAGTTGGACTGGATATCATCGTGTTTAAGTGGGCAATATTTGGCGTAAGAAAATCTAAATTGACGTAACCTGTCAGTTCCACAGCACTCGGCGCCAGGATGTGAGGGAGGTGTTACCTGTGCCATCCTGAAACTGTGGTTCGGGGATGTTTTGCTTAAATCTGCGTTGTGTCCTGAACTTGACCATCGTGTGATGATATGTATTAAACTGTTGTTCCAAGTGCCTGGGAGGCGCTGGGGTAGCCTTGTGGTTCCAGCGTTGTCTCGTCACGCCGAAGACCCAGGTTTGATTACCCACATGGGTACAATGTGTGAGGCCCAATTCTGGTGTCCCTCGCAGTGATATTGCTGGAATATTGCTAAAAGCGGCGTAAAACCCAACTCACTCACTCAACCCAAGTGCCTGTGCAGTGTTCCAGTGACGTTTTGGTGATTGGTTTTCTTTGGAAGAGAGGGTTTTTTAGGGTGTAACGTGGACAGAGATAATTTAAAGGCACTATATCACACCACACTTCTAAGAATAAATAGTGCATTTCCCTCAAAGATACTAACTATCAGCCCTCAGGGCAGCTACAATATAATTTGTTCTAAAAAAATATGTATTTAAACTAGAACATTAAATTAAAACGTTCGAATGAATTATTGCAACCCCACAGAGCTTTATTTGACCCTTCGAGCGCCTTTTACGAATATCCTACGCACGACTTGTGATTGAAACCAGTTCGGCAAACAACGACAATATCGCGTGCGACTGTTTTCGATGTACATGGCAATTGTTTTACATTCTATATATAGCAAGTGTTATCGGTTTGGAAGCTGTTCGCCTCGAAGTTTCAGTTATCGGTTTCAGGCAAGTCATAAGGGATAAGTCTTTATTGCATCAACAGGAAGCTAAAGTGAGTGCATATGGAGCTACTTTGACAGGTGTGACCTACATAAAATGATGAGTTTGATTAATGAGTTCTTAAACCCCAACACGTGACGTTATCAATAGATTATCGGGTCAATATCTGGGGTTATACATTTTTGTGAACGAGCTCTCAAGGGGTTGGTTATCAGATAACCATCCTTCCCCAGAGGTTGGTTACCATATAACCCCCTACGGCAGTTATATCTGACCAACTCTCGGTGCGATTCCGCACCTCGAGAAGATCTTTTCCCTTGGCAGATTGGGTCTGACAACCCTATGCCTCTACCTCAATGTCTTTGTTGGAAACATCTTCAATAAATAAATAAATACAGAATCATTCAAAATGATTTATTATTTACAATATCTGCACACTGCAGTTAATAAATTGGAACCGGCGGGACCTCCTTCCCCCTTTTCCATTCTCCTCAAGGTCACTTGAATCATCTAAAAAATTGAAATAGATGTTTACACAGGATCCTCATGGATAGTTTTGTAATGAATAATTGGAGTTACAACAATGATTAATTTGATGATACATTCCTAGAACGTGAACATGACGTTTACCAACAAATTACAGTTATCAGTATCAAGCATATTGTTCATGAAAATCTCAAATACCAATACACTTGGGGTTAGACCAAACTCTGGACCAATGGAATGAGAGTTCGGTCGGTGGGCCACTGTGGCCTAAGGGCAGTGCATTTTCCCCTGACCAATAACGTTTAATTTCATTAAGATTTTTGTGTGTGTGTGTGTGTGTGTGTGTGTGTGTGTGTTGCGTGTCACCCGTTTTGTTCTGGGGAGGTTTGTTGTGTGTGCTTACGTGTGCGTGCGTGTGCGTGTCATCATTTTTGTACACATGCACTACGGGTTGGGGTGGGTGGGCGTGGTCAGCAATTTTGTACATGACAAGCAGGCGGATGTGGGGGGTGGGGAGGGGTGAGTATATATACTACTCAAAACTTTTAATGGCCATAACTACAAATATAAATAACAGTAAAATGTAGCGATCATATAACAACTCGAGCCAACATTTCATGATAACCATAACGGGAGACAAAAACAGCAGGAATGTCAGTTATTGCTGATCAATAAGGTCAAAGTGACCTACTGTCAGATGTGAAAATTCAAATGCCAACATCGGACTAATAACGGATGTAACCACCTCAAGCAGTAAGACAAGCAGTGCACCTCTGTCTCATACTCTTCAGACGTTGGAAGAAGGCTTGGGGTATTGCCTGCTATTCTGCAATGAGATACTGGACCAGGTCTGCACGGTTGTTTGGAGGGGCGTGGATGTTACGAAGCCGACGTCCTAACTCGTCCCAAGCGTGTTCCATAAGGGCTAAATCTGCTGAATATGCCGGGTATTCCATGTGCTGAACATTGCACTGTCTAAGTCCGTCACGACAGGGGCACGGTGTGTTAGGGCATTGTCATCTTGGAATATGGATCCAACGCCGATACGTTGTAAACGTGGCAAAACAAGGGGTCTGATAATCTCCCGTAGATAGCGATTTCTGGTCAGGTTACCATTAATGACACAGAGAGGTGTCCTTTGATGAACGAAAAACGCACCCCAAACCATGATACACCCGCCTCCAAATGGCAAACGTTGGTTGACGTTAACGTCAGCAAACCTCTCTCCTGGACGCCGATACACACAAGTTCTACCATCATTGAACTGTGGAGTAAACCTTGACTCGTCGGAGAAAAGAACTGATGCCCACTGAGCATGTTGCCAACGAACATGGCGTCTACACCAGTCATGTCTTGCCGTCGTGTGTCGCTGAAGGAGCGGTGGTCGTACTGCTGGTCGCAGTGCCCGAAGAATGTTCCTCCTCAGTCGGTTCCTGATAGTCTGATCAGATACCAGGGTACCCGTGGAAACTCTCAGTTGGTCACGGAGTTGTCTTGCAGTTACTCTGCGTTGTCGGAGGACCATATTTGTCAGGTATCGGTCTTCTCTAGGAGTTGTTGATGGAGGCCTGCCAGAACGTGGTCGATTATTCAGTGTTGCAATGACACGAAACCGTTGCCATAACCTTCCTATGACACTCTGACTCATATCTAGTCTCCGGGCCACACTGCGTTGAGGTTCACCATCTGGAAGCAAAGCTAGGGCTCTTCTTCTGTCTGTTATGTTCAGTTGACGTCTTGTCATTGTTGAATTTCAAGTGGCAATAGCAATGCGACAATTCCAAGTTTTATAGGGAAAATAAGCATGCACAGCACTAATCCCACGAAGAACATGAGCAAATGTTGTTCATGATGAAACATCATCTTCCATAAGCACAGTGGTGGCGCTTCTGTGAAGCACTCGATGTTTCAATTTGTTCATGTTTTAACACCCTACCACATGATGACTATTGGCACCTCGATTTTCTGCAGCCTTGAATAAACTACCATACACGGAATGTAACATTTCATTAATGTATAATGCAACCAGCCTCATCAATAACATTATATTATGACATCGCATGACCCTTAACTTGTTTTGAGTAGTATATAAAGTGTTATCTTTTTAACCCGTAACCCACCCTTGAAATGTATTCTATAAGTGTATATTTCGACTGGGTAGGGTTTAAGATTAGGATTAGGGTTTAGGGAAAGGTTTCTTTTCATAAAAATGTTCTTAGGCATAGGATGATTAAAAAAGAATACGGGGGTTACGGGAGGAAATCTTTCCGATATAGTTTAGGGGGGAGCATTCACATTTTACATGCATCCCCATAACACCCACACCCACACCCAAATTATGAAAGCTCCCTCAGCGTTAATCAGAAGAATAGGACAGTGGTACGAGGTAGTCATCTACATATAAGACACATCAATACATTACAAGCCATTCAATTTAATTTAGATTACTTCATTATCTGTGAATTTAACTTGCTTAAAGGTCACATGCAACGTAAAACACAACTTTGCAGATTCTGATACCTTTCGGTATGGACTTACCGAAACAAATCATCAAAAATAAGAATGTTTTTGACCTTGTGCTATATGCGAAATAGCAACCTTAAGCTCCTGGTTCGCTTCGATAACCACCTCTCGGTTCCCTCGAGGTGGTTATCACAGCGAACCACTAGCTTGGCGGTTATTATTTCACCCATAACCCTTCTCACGCGTCCCATAATCTGGTTGCTGAGAACGATATCAATGGATAATCGAACCGTCTATTGATCCTGTCCCTCCGATACACATCATTTATAATTTATTGACAAGAAGCTTAACCTAAACTGACATGAAAATAATTTAACAGAGACTACAGCCCAGTCTATGTAAGTTGAAATGTTTGAATAACTGTATTTAGACATCTTCAAATTTATCTCTGGATACAGAGCCAATTAACCAATCAGTTTACATGATGTTTTATGTTTATTTTTGCTCGTCTTTGTTTCTGGGACAACAGAAATAGGGGAATGTCATGTGATTCTTATTTGTGTGATAAGAAAACCTAACGGATGTAAACTGTCCTGAATCTGATCATTCTGTAGCTGAGTCGGAAGAACCATTGTACGATTAATGATTTATTTATTTTATATGTCAACCGATGGTTTTGGAAGGATTTTTACGCCTATCATAGCATTCGTTTTGAAACCACAATTTGTTGATGCGATTAGAGTTGAGGCTATTCCAAATGCCTGGTTATTAGATGGAGCATCGGCTTAGTAGTTTTGGTATAAACGGACCCGTCTTAACAATCCTGGTTTAGTTAGTCTCCATGGGAAGAGTACCTAATCAAGATTTATTACGATCTGAAGGAGCGTGAATTTCTTATATCACACACAACACATTATATCCAGCCTAAATCTTCTATATCTGCATGGCAGTCTATACATAGAGAATACTACACGAGGTCTCATTACATACGAATTATACGAAACGAGTGTTCTCCTATGGTATCTCCTTCCGAAAGCATCTACATCCAAGTTGTAGAATGAATGAATTCACGTATTTGTTATGAATGTACCAGTAGTTCCGTCACAACGTGACCTAACTGAGAGGTAATCGGTTATCCAATCAAATCGTTAGAATCTGAGGTCAAGTCGTTACGACACAGGTCAACGCGATACGACACTCGTGTGACGTACGAGATTAGTATGCACCTACCCATACGTTGACCAGGTGGGTAAAAAATAGAGAATACTACACGAGGTCTCATTACATACGCATTATACGAAACGAGCGTCCTTCCTATGGTATCTGATCGATCAAATGCGAGGTCAGAAACCATAGGAAAGTCACGAGTTTCGTATAATTCGTATGTTATGAGACCGAGTGTGGTATTTTATTCATTACTCACTTCTTACTTGCATTAAATTGACAAAATAGCGTAGTTTTGTTATTGTTATGGTTTCAAAACGAAAGAGGTTTCATAAAGAGGTTGCGGAAGAATTTTGTTCTGTAGTACACATTTTGCATGGCGTCACAATGTAATGACGTCACTACGCCTTGCTTGTCTGCTCCCATAGTAACCGACGTCACGATGCATGTCAGCTATCATCGGCTCGTACAGCCTCCAACATTAAACTACCCCGTTTCTTAGTTTGCAGTTGCTTCGCTCGGCTAACATCACTGGTGGAAACATTGCGTTTATGTTTTTCGACGGATATAATGTCTCAGTTCGACTCACAATTAAACCGCGATACGCAACGTTCGCAATGTTTACATTCCCACAATGCTTGTAGTGTTGGTCCTATTGATTGAAATAATTGAAGATTGGTCGCAGTGACAAAACGACCAAACAATCGATCATCTTTTCTCATAATCGAACACAAACAATTCTGGAACACTTTTAACCAATTCCCAACACGAATAACTTGTACAATGAATGAATTCACGTGTTTGTTATGAATGAAAACGTAGTTCCGTCACAACGTGACCTAATTGAGCTCGATAGGTCATCGGTTATCCAATCAAATCGTTCGAATCTCAGGTCAAGTCGTTACGACGCTCGTGTGACGTACGAGATTAGTATGCACCTACCCAGACGTGGACCACGTGGGTAATAAACTTTCTTACGCACACATTTACATGCCCCACAAGATAGGAACGATACAAGACAAATCGTATGGATAACAACTTCTTTATTTGTTTACCACGACGTTGCGAGGGTTAATCTATTCATATTGTGTCACGTGATTTTCATGGAGTCATTATTAAGATCTCAGGAAAACCGTGTTGCCAAAACATTTTTATCGTCATCCAGCGTTATACGTTCCATGCTCTACTCTCCACGGACAATGTATCACTAGTGACTGTAGGAGGGAAGTATATATTCCTTGCGTAGAGAAAAGACACACGTCTTGCACTGAAAAACACACCGTGAAGACTGTGCCTTATATTCATATTAGTGTAGAATGTTCGACTGGCGCTCCCGTCAGAAAGAGTATAATGTATAGAGAATGAAAAGAGCATTGTTGTATAATGGGCCGGTGGCATTCATTCATTCAATGAGGCCATTACTGATTTTCAATGATCCGTTGATATAAATGTCTCCGCTAGTTTGCTTTTCAGCCAAATGGAATCTGTTTCTAAGAATTGTCAAGACTCGTTAATATTTTGTATTGACGTTAAATATTTAGGTGCCAACTTTATGCTGGCTTACTAGCTTCAATGTCTGAAATATGTGCAAGAATATGTATATTGATGCCAAACACCGCTTAAGTGTACACACCCCAATATTGCCTTTATAGACCTGTGTAGGTGTGTCTTTAATTAGGATGGGAATCCCATTCCCAAAACACTGTACTCCACCAATGTCTATTATTTTGATATTTTCGACATGGTATTAACATTCTGTGTAGTTAATGTAAAGCTAGGTTACCTGTATACTTAAGAGCCGTGAAATGCATAAAATCTACATGTAACCATGTTGTTCATTATTTTTCTTCCATGAATGTGAGTGAGTGAGTGGCTTTAGTTTTACGCCGCTTTTAGCAATATTCCAGCAATATCACGGCGGGGGACAAATTCACCTTCCAAAATCCGAACAGTTCACAGTACAGAGTGTTTTGTCAACGGTATGCGATCGCACCCTGGCAGTACCGTCCCTTGCTCACAATAAGTGTTTGGGTGGTTGCCAAGAAAAGATTGTTCCCCTCTTCAGTAAGAGCACTGGCGACTGCCTGTAGAGTTGCCCGAAAGACAGGACGTCGTGAGAGGGCAATGTGTCGTTTGTTTCACACGTGTTCGATAGGTTGAAGACTGGTGCACGAGCTGGCTACTCCATGCGGGTAACCAGCAATGACCCTGGCGCTCGTTATCATCCTTGAGGCAGAAGACGCCGTAGGACAGTTAGGGACCGCTGGACTGTATCCGTCAGACTCTTCGTCCGCCGCTCGCTTCCAAAGGATAAACATATGGACGGAATATACTTGAGAATTAGACATCCCAAAACATCTGTTTTGTTCAGTTTTCAAATTTTGAATCAAGAACTTTGGCAGTACAATATTTAAAGTATTGTTTGCGATGGTTTGAAACAAGCGCCGTATGTCTCAAGAAAGCTGCGTTCTGATTGTTGACTTGAGAACCACTTCATTGGTCGGTCAAACCTCGCGTAGGGTCAGTTACCGCCATACTTGTCTTGAGAAAACCATTATAAAGGCACCATCTACTACTGTGGCTATAATTCTCCTATTGTAGGTGCAGTTGATATGGCATATAACACTGTGGCATATACTCTCCAGTCAGTCAGCATGAAGGGGACCAATACCTTCTGCATGTGTTCCCTAAATGTATCAATCGCATCGTCTTTTCTCTCTAAATTCCTATCCGAAAATCAGAACAAGGTAATTTGGCCAGTTTAACTTCATTTAATCATCAGATATATCCATGTTAGTTTTCGCTGTCTTGGCTGATCCATGATTTTGGCTTGGAATTGCTGAGGTAGCTGTTTTCGGTGAGTCGTGGCGTATAACTTTTAAAATAATGATCCGATTGTGACCATTTATAGCTCCTTTTGCAGGCAAATCATCTAGCTTTCGATCCGCCTCAGCGGGGCCTTAAAACTATTTTATGTGGTGAAATCTAACTTTGATTGAGGAGGGGTTCGTCGTTACATCCCTTTCCTTTTATATAGTAATAGGGTTGGATCTATACACGTATATGTTTTTCCAACGCTGCTTCTAAGCGAGACACGCCACTATCGGTTCAACAATATTACAAACAAAGTAATTGAAACATACAGGCTATCTTGACTTGAAAAGAGGACTCTACTTAAAACCAAAACAATATGTCATTCAATGGTTTTGTCGTGTACATATTCTTTTAGGTTTCTTTTAGTACCCTTGAAACTTGACAGCATGAAACGTATAACCACTCATCAACCCCCAAGACTGGACTACCTGTTGACTTTCTTATAAGAATCAAATTAGCTACCTAGCCATGTTAACTGTTACAACATAATCGCATGAAATGTCGCACTTCTGAATACCCTAGCAGCAGTACACCATACACACTACTTCATGTAGCTTCTCACCAATACCACACATGGACGTCTCCTATATCAAAGCAGTCAAAGAAGATCGTTTTAATGATATATTATGAATATATAATTAGTGAGTGACTGAGTTTAATTTTACGCCGCTTTTACCAATATTCCAGCAATATCAAGGCGGGGGACACCAGAAACGGGCTTCACACAGTACACCCATCGAACCCGCTTCTTCGGCGTGACGAGCTGACGCATTTACCACTAGTACCCCAATGCCTCTAATATATAAATAAGTAATAAAATAATGATTAATTAACCCATTTACTATCTGATTTGAAGTCAACAGGTCATATTCTTGGTTTTAATTCAAATTTCTTCAAATGCATCACTAACTGGGGCAGCTCCCACATATTGCATCCTGAAGTCAATGTGTCCAGCATCCTCTAACGAAACCAATGTATGTATACATCTCATGTCAGAATGTCTTGGACTATTTCATTCATCTGGAGGCAGTCAGTTACCTTTTAGGATGACATGAATATTGTGTTCTGCATCTTGGAAGATTCGCCATCTGTACCCACATCAAGCAGTATTAGAGATGTAAATTTGTTCTTCTCCAACATTTCCAGCATTTCAAGGCAGCACTTTCCACCTGGCACCCAAACTGTTCTGGGCATGCAACAAGCCATACGTGTGGCTGCCGTCCCTTTCTCCCGAAGATCAGGTTAGAGCGTCAAGAAACTGGCTAGCTATTCTCGAAACGTTCGTAGCCCTACGAACTTCTTACGCCCATTCTTAAAACGTTGGCTACGATCAAACTTAAGAATTCTTAGGGCTACGAACGTTTCGGGAATAAGGGCACATATAAGTTGAGACAAATCAAGAACGTTGCAGTCAAGAGTTTGGAGGGAGTAAGTGAATATGGTTTTATGCCGCTTTTAGCAATATTATAGCAATATCGCGGCAGAAATGAGCTCCACACATTGTACCCATGTGGGGAATCGAACCCGGGCCTTCAGCGTGACGAGCAGACGTTTTAACCATCAGGTTACCCCACCGCCTCCAAACGTTTGGAAGCCACGCAGTCTGTCAACTGTAGTGCCCCAGATTTGGTAGATCAATCTCAAGAACGAAAAGTTGCCGTTCTGTTTATATGAATATACCCAGCAGGTTATGCCTTTCTTTTTGTTTGTGTGTAGAGACCCGTGAAAATCCGGGTTAGAATTGGCCTTAAGCAACCTATGTTTGTCATAAGAGGCGACAAACGGGATCGTGTGGCTTGGCTCGCAGATTTGGTTGACACATGTGATCATATCCCAATTGCGTAGATCGATGCTCATGCTGTTGATCACTGGATTGTCTGTTCCAGGCTCGATTATTTACAGACTGCCGCCATATAGCTGGAATATTGCTGAGTGCGGTGTAAAACTAAATTCACTCACTCACACTCACCCAATTACATGTAGATCGATACTCATGATGTTGATCACTGGATTGTCCGGTCCAGACTCGCCGCCATATAGCTGGAATATTGCTGAGTGCGGTGTAAAACTAAATTCACTCACTCACACTCACCCAATTACATGTAGATCGATACTCATGATGTTGATCACTGGATTGTCCGGTCCAGACTCGCCGCCATATAGCTGGAATATTGCTGAGTGCGGTGTAAAACTAAATTCACTCACTCACACTCACCCAATTACATGTAGATCGATACTCATGATGATGATCACTGGATTGTCCGGTCCAGACTCGCCGCCATATAGCTGGAATATTGCTGAGTGCGGTGTAAAACTAAATTCACTCACTCACCCAATTACATGTAGATCGATACTCATGATGTTGATCACTGGATTGTCCGGTCCAGACTCGCCGCCATATAGCTGGAATATTGCTGAGTGCGGTGTAAAACTAAATTCACTCACTCACACTCACCCAATTACATGTAGATCGATACTCATGATGTTGATCACTGGATTGTCCGGTCCAGACTCGCCGCCATATAGCTGGAATATTGCTGAGTGCGGTGTAAAACTAAATTCACTCACTCACACTCACCCAATTACATGTAGATCGATACTCATGATGTTGATCACTGGATTGTCCGGTCCAGACTCGCCGCCATATAGCTGGAATATTGCTGAGTGCGGTGTAAAACTAAATTCATTCACTCACCCAATTACATGTAGATCGATACTCATGAATATATAGCTGGAATATTGCTGATTGCGGAGTTAAACAACAAACAATACACAAACATATTTACATGGCCTTTGCTTCTCGACTAGCATTTCAAAGCAAGCCAGTCAGCAAATGGGGCTTTCACAACACAACAAACTCCGGGACCTGTCATTCCGTTCACCCGTACTTGACGACACACATAGATTTAACTGAATAACTCTGGAAGGTGATACTACTTGAGTTGAAACAATACACAATCACAACTTTTCAAACATCCTGAAATGACTATATACCGAGTACACTAACCTTCCATATAATGCTGAGTACGTGTAAGTTGTAACACATCATTATCAGACTTCGTTACATTTTGACATGATACCACTACCATTTACATGTGTGGTGTATTAACGTGTCTTCCAGTTCCGCTGTGCTGTTGATGTTAAACACATCGAAATTGTGCTAAAAGGGACGATTTAGATTTCATGTCATGACATCCGGTTGAGGTTCAGCTATATATAGCTGTATGAATACAACGACTACGCTTGCACTCCGCAAGGTCAAGGGTGTTCACGTGGGGACGTGATGAATGTTTTTCTACAATGGCGGCTGTGAACAGATCGTTCGGCTCAGCGGATTATGCTGTGTTTATTACATCCCTGGTTTTGTCAGCTGTTGTGGGAATATTTTATGCCTGTAAAGGGGGACGACAGAAAACTACGGGGGAATTCCTGATGGGAAACAGAGATCTGCAAATACTGCCGGTGTCGCTGTCAATTCTGGTGTCCTTCCTCTCGGCGATTACCATCCTCGGCACTGTGGCTGAGATGTACACAAATGGAACAGAGTACTTTCTGTACGTCTTTGGAATGGTCTTTGGCATCATCCTGGCAACTGTGCTATACATCCCTTTGTTCTATCCCCACGGCTTTACAAGTTCCTTCGAGGTTTGAGATTAAATCATCATCTTACACTATTTCGTTGACGGTTGGACCGGTGTAGATCCGGGTTAGAATAGTCTTCAGCAACCAATGCTTGTCGTAAGAGACAAACGGGATCCGGTGGTCAGGCTGGCGTACTTGGTTGACACATGCCATCTTTGCTCAAGTGTGTAGATCGATCCTCATGCTGTTGATCACTGGATTGTCTGGTTCAGACTCGATTATTTACAGACCACCCCCATATAGCTGGAATATTGCTGAGTGTGGCGTTACACAGCAAGATAACAACACAAATGTTGACGCTCGCATGGAATGTTTTAGTGCGTAGTATATAGATTGTTTTACGTACGGAAGCATGTTGTTTCACTTTTACGTACAGAAGCATGTTGTTTCACTTTTACGTACGGAAGCATGTTGTTTCACTTTTACGTACAGAAGCATGTTGTTTCACTTTTACGTACGGAAGCATGTTGTTTCACTTTTACGTACGGAAGCATGTTGTTTCACTTTTACGTACAGAAGCATGTTGTTTCACTTTTACGTACAGAAGCATGTTGTTTCACTTTTACGTACGGAAGCATGTTGTTTCATTTTTACGTACGGAAGCATGTTGTTTCACGCTGAGGAGCAACTTTAATCTTTGTTTTGTCAGGCTCGGTGACGTGGACGAATGCGCGTAATCGTTTCAAGATAGGTTTGCTTATAATATCAATCACTGGTCTGTCTGGTCCAGATTCGCTTATTTCCAGGAGTTGTATAGCGGTGTATGGCACAACCCATGCGTTAACATCCCCCTGTTAGCGTTATACAATATACTGGACGATCGACACAAGATGTTAAAGCAGTAATTCTACTGTGAAGCATCACCTTACTTCTTAATTAGGATTTGATTTTCATTGCAGTATTTGGAGAAACGGTTCAACTCCAGAGCGGCCAAACTAACCGGCACTGCTATAACTATATTCCAACAGGTATGTGTTCACTATAGTCAAGACCCATGAAGATACGGGTCAGAAGTGATCTTCAACAACCCATGCTTGTCGACACATGTTTGGTTGACACATGTCAAGACATCCCAAATGTGTAGATCGATGTTCGCGATGTTGATCACTGGATTGTCTGGTCCAGACTCGATTGTTTACAGGCCGCCGACATATAGCTGGTATATTGCAGATTGCTGGGTTGATCAACAAACAAACATTATTGTCAAGAATACACCTTACGCTGCAAGTTGTACTGTTTTCTCTCTTCTTCCGAGCCCCACGTGTGATTCACACCGGTGGCCTACGGGAGACAGGGGGCGGTGGGGTAGCCTCGTGGTTAAAGCGTTCGCTCGTCACGCCGAAGACCCGGGTTCGACTTTCCACGCTTGTATAATGTGTGAAGCCCATCTCTGGTGTCTCCTGTGATATTACGAATGACAGGCCTTTATGGATGATCAGCTTCTTTATTGTATAACAGCGACGTTTTGGTATAGATACTTATGTCGTTTTCAAGCATGACATTGTTGGAACATTGCTAAAAACGGCGTTAAACTAAACTCACTCACTCACTACAGGAGAGCTTTCTGGCCGAGCTGTGCGTCACTAGTTTCAGACTAACGACGCCCATTCCGGTTACACTTGTCAAATATTTCGAACATTCAAAATTTTCTTTTCAAAATTGGAAAACTGAACATAAGAACATATTTGAACGGCTAATAGCTGGCCTCAATGTATGACAACACTTCCCAAAGGCTATGTACGTTTTTATTCAAATGTTTATCCTATCAAAGTGAGAGAAAGACGGAAGATAGATAGAATCCGTCCTGCGGCATAGCTATATGACGGCCATCTGTAAATGTGTAGATAGTCGAGTCTATACCAGACAATCCAGTGACTGACCTGTGATGAATATCCTCACATATTTGACCAGCGTTAGATCATTTTGAAAACACTGAGTTTACATGAAACTCTCTTCCGGAGCGATTGAACTACACCTAGTATATGTTACCGCCAGGCGAAGCGTTTGCTCTTCTCCTATTGCCAAGTGGGAATTGTTTATCTTGAAGCTCGGGATCCTGAGTCAATGTACGTTGCACGACCTCGATCAAGTATACCTCCAGCTTAGTCCTATTGCTGAGTGTGGCTGTTACGACGTAAATTGTAATAAAAACGCAAATTGTAATACTTGCAGCAAATTGTAATAAACTTGACGTAAATTGTAATAAAAACGCAAATTGTAATAAAAATTGACGTAAATTGTAATACGCAAATTGTAATAAAAATTGACGTAAATTGTAAAAATTTTCGTTCCGGTAAAATGTAATAAATATATACGTAAATTGTAATAACAGTTTTAATCACTCGTAAATACGCGGGTGTTTGTTTTTCGTTGCATTTCATACATCAAATAAGCTTGTTAGGGCGATAACTCAAGAAAGAAATGACGGATTTTGTTCAAATTTGGTACCAATGTATATTGGCGAGATTCACCGACACAAGTGAAATGGAGTAACCTTGAGATAATTTTCAAGGTCACAGAAAAAATCTGAGGGTTTTGCCAATATAAAGATTGTCAGCGCGATAACCCAAGAAAGAATTGACAAATCTTAGCCATATGACGAAAATGATATTCGTCCTGATATATAATCGATATAAACTGTCCTCTGTATCATGTCTTTTCGCAAATATCTTGTGAGGTTTTGATATGTATAAATATAGAGTGGGGTGGGGTGGGGGTGGGTTTCTAACGGGTATTTCAAATCAAATAAATTCAAAATAGACATTCGTATAGCGTTGCATATCCAGAGTCCTGCTAATGTGCGCTTAGTCGAATGCTCGTTTGAAGAGGATGGTTTTGAGACAAGATCGGAAACTGTTGATATTTTCCGATTTTCTGACATTTTCAGGTAATCAATTCCAGAGTACAGCACCCGGTCTGCTAAATAATCTGTCTCCGTATGTTGTGGTTCGGACAAATGGAATAGCCTAGCTGACTAGCAATAAAATGCATCACAAATTAAACTTCAGGAAACAAAATATGCAAGAAACATTTTTGTATGTTTGAGATTGGTAGAGGTCGGCTAGAATCGAACTTAGATATTAAACTGCACAAAAAGGCAATTTCAAAACCACAATCGCTTGTTCAAATGACTTCCCCTTCGGTTTACTGAAAGAACTCGAGAAAGAAATGATGGATTTTGTTCAAATTTGGTACGAAGGTTTATTGACGAGATTTACCGACACCACTTGAATTTAGTGACCCTGGGGTCATTTTAAAGGTCACAGGGAAGGTGTAACAGTTTTGCACATGCCAAGCTTGGTAGCCGCGAACTTAAAAAAAAAGAACAAAAAAGCAATTTTAAGCTATAATCGCTTGTTCAAGTGACTCCCCCTTCATGTGATTACTGAAAATACTTGTTTTGGAGACACTACCCACCCCCTTTTAGTTGACGTCATCATAAGGATATAACTCATCCTAAAGTTTTCACTTATTCATACATGGTGTCAAGGGTTTAAACTAAATACTGAATGGTCACACAAGTGTCAGCTCTCAATATGTTGTATATCTGGACACAATGTTTTTGAAAATTTAAAATGAGGGTGTCTTAAAAAAAAAAACAGTCCCCGTCTAAATGTAAATCGAGCAATCCAAATCTTTGAATGTTGATGATGGGAAGTCATCCAATGCTATGCTGAACATATTTTATGTGATACTATCTGAGGGTATACCTTTATCCAAGAGATGGCGCAATAGTGCAGTTGTAAGGCGTCTGCCTATCACGCTGAAGGCCCGGTTTCGAGGAGGCACCCAGGTTCGGGTCCCGAGATGGGCACATTTGCGTAGTATCCTTGGACAACATACTTAGATCCACATTGTCTCAGTTCACCCAGCTGTAAAATGGGTACCCGTGAGTATGTGCTGGCAATGTGAGTGTTTAGTTCATTGCGCCTAACAGGCAGCATGGCTATACAGTCCCCAGGGAGTTGAAAAAGTATCTGAAACTACGATAGTGTCCTATGGTCGGGGAAAGTAATGTACGTAGCGCCGTGATCAGGCAATGTGCCTGGATGTGAGCGCCATATAAACGGACTATTACTATTACTAGATACCAAATGGGAGATCGTTTTCCATTGTCTGCAAATTTGTAAGAAACATAATACCCCAATGTTGTGATGACTAATATCTCGTTAACCACATTACCCACATGAAATTTTGGATATGACTTTGCTAATGACTCCTTCAAAATAAAATGGAAGCTTTTCTTCAAACATTGGACATCGAGAATATAGTCAGTTTGACTACTTTTTCAACGCCCCTCGTAACATACTTAAAAGAAAAGAGAGCGTCTAAGGAAAAAAGCATTTCGATCTCTGAATACTTCTGAGCTATTTAAATACAAAAAGCAAAGGAATAAGTAAATAATCTAAAAAGAATAGCAAAGGGAAACTTTTAATCTATTTTTTATCACCTCAGTCTACTCAATCAGGTGGTGACTACTTCATCGGGACCCATTCCCCTTCTTGTCACTGATGATTCTGGGATACCTTCAGTTTTTACAGATTTGGATAAAGCTCAAACATTAAATGAATATTTTGTATATGTTTCAAATGTTACTGATGGCGGCAAGACCTTGCCACCTGTTAGCCATCGCTGTGGTATCAGTATAACAAATGTCATTGTAACCGAAAAGGAGGTATCTGATAAGACCGTACCAGCAAACAAACCTAGTGGACCTGATGGCATTAGCATGAGAGTGTTAAAACGAATTTGTACATCTGTAGCTGAACCTCTTTGTTTGTTGTATAATATATCACTGAGTGACTGTATTTCCTACATTGTGGAAAACGGGTAATGTTACTCCTATTTTGAAAGAAGGAGGTGCATTCCTCCCAACTAATTACAGACCTATTAGTTTATTACCTATCCTTGGGAAAATCCTTGAAAGAATAATGGTAAAGCATGTGCACGACCATTTCCATGAACATAACATTTTAAGTAAATTCCAGTCAGGTTTTACTGCTAGTCATTCTACTACATCTCAACATAGACATTTATCATAATATATGCTCAGTCCTAGATAATCACCACCTTTACTGTATGCTGTTTTGTGATATTTCAAAAGCTTTTTACAGGGCATGGCATAAAGGTTTATTGCTCAAATTAGAATATGATGGTATTCTTGGAAACGTACTTAGTTGGTTAACTAACTATCTATCTGGGCCCGGTTGTTCAATACTCGGTTATCTTAAACGCCGGTTAACTCCTAACGGACGGTTAAATTCTTTACCGGCCGTTAGGTAACCGAACGTTAAATATGCGTTGTTCAAAACATGGTTAGTCATGCCGTTAGCTAACGTCGCCGTCAAAGTTTAACAGTGTTGTTAACGTCACTGGTTAGCTTCCATATATCCCATAGTTCCGTTTTCTGTTTACTTCCGGTTTACCAAAAATGGAAACGCAAAATGTCGCCTGCACCCCAAGGAAAAAGAGAAGTCGAAATTTCTCTGCTGACGATGAGAATGTAATCTAGTCAATGGTTGAGGCCAACTCTATAGTTTATCATAGACATGCGAATGTCGTAGCGTTACGAACGTTTTGTATTGGAAAATAAGGATCCAGCCGTTTGCATAATATATATTTCAAAGACATATGATCCCAGGTCTGTGTGGGACTTACTTCAATTCCAAACAGAAAAGACATTTTAATGAAAACGATAGCACAGCTATAGATAAAATATGATGAATCCATGAAAATAATATTAATATTAGAAGCATGTTGTCCGTGGATAGAAAATGTATAAATATTACACAGAGTTACGCTTAGACGACTACAGTCTTAATGAATCTTTGAATTCCCACAAGACCTATCGCTTACTTTTCACTCCTTAAATTGTCATGACTGTATGGCCAAGCCGTGAAGATGCTATCAATATCATTCATTAATTATTTGTCAAGTCTGTCAAAAACTGTAATGTATGAACACACATTGCCAAATCTTTTAACATAAAAAAATATAGATGTTGTGCAATTAATACGATAGCTTTTATCTGAAATATGCATTCAATACCAATAGAAACTTAATATGTTACTAGCACCACGTGCAAGTAATCAAACTGTAATTGTACTATAGGCCCCAGGGCCAACACTGCTGAATATAATCGATCTATTATCCGGCCTTACTTTTGACAGGAATCTTATGAATAATACTGTGCAATATCGTCATTATCTGAACGCCATTCACAGACGCATATTCCGAAAAGATGTCTTGAAAAACATGAAGCTGCGTCTAATTTATAGATGAACATAATTCCCTCGATACTCATTAATCAGACGAACCCTCATTTAGTTCAATTCACAAGTGACTGCAGAAAATGCATAATTCTTGTTAATGACTTCACGGTCGGAAAACATATATCATATTTCATAAGTGCATTATAGAACGCTGTAGTAGATAAACATAATTTCTTTGATGCTCATTAATGAGGTTAACCTCCATTTAATGCATAGATTGTTCTTTTCAATGTCTTCAAGGACGGAAAACATGTATTATATTTCATAAGTGTATTATAGAACGCTGCAACGATTCGGCAGAGAAATACTATTGCGCCATAGTATTCCTTATATGAACCTCTCAGTGTATGACATTAGCATTCAGATATTGTTATAAAATAAGTTAAAAATTCCAAATATTATCGTGTAATATGACAAGAGATAGTGTTATGTTCGCTGTGACAAGAAGGTTTCGATATTCAAATATAACATTTAATCAAAGTGACTACGAAGTAGGCATGCATATCACTCACAACAGAAATAGATACATAATAATGTTATGTTTATTTTCCTACACATCAGTTGCGAGAGCAAATTTATGCTAACTAAGTTTTCATCAATTAATACAGCATTTTTAAAAGATGATTTGCTTCAATTAAAACATTCGAAGAATGAAAACGAAATTAGGCCTATTGCTGAAATGATTAGTAAAAATATAATTAAAATCCATTTATGGGAAGGGATGCCAGACGGACATATCCAAACAAATTCGGATAATTACTTGCAGTATAGACTTTCAAAAATAGTATATTAATTAACAATAATATCATTTTTATTAAAATCACTAATAATTCTGAAACGTTGCCGATAAGCCTGGAATCGTGTTCAGATGTTTTCATAAATACACTCACACAAACGCCCTAGTGCACTTTGCGCCCTATTGGATTACAAAATCACGTTTCGCGAAGGCCGATATTGAAACGCCAATTACATCACTTGTATTTCATATTCGGCGGCGACAAATGAATCACTGCATTCTAAGGCTGGGACGGGTACTCGGGTACTCGAACCCGGGTCGGGTACAGCTGGAATCGAGTCCTATTTCTAGGAATCGATTATCCGGAAAGGGAGCGAGCTCTGTTAATGACAAGGGCAGACAATAGCTTGTCTTTTTAATTTTTGACGTAACATACATTTACATCATTGAGTGAGTGAGTGAGTGAGTTTAGTTTTACGTCGCACTCAGCAATATTCCGGCTATATGGCGGAGGTCTGTAAATAATCGAGTCTGGACCAGACAATCCAGTGATCAACAACATGAGCATAGATGTGCGCAATTGGGAGCCGATGACATATGTCAACCAAGTCAGCGAGTCTGACCTCCCGATCCCGTTAGTCGCCTCATACGACAAGCATGGGTTACTGAAGATCCATATTCTAACCCGGAAATTCACGGGTTTTTACATCATTGGTATTGTCCGATTAATGGAGCATAGTTTTAATGACTGTAATTTATCTGTGCATGAGCAGTGAGTAGTTAAGTTACAGTAGCAGCAGGAACAAAACGTTCGTTGTTATAACGAGGAATGTAAGTAATGGTGTTTCTCTCTATATTGGTTAAACAGACGTAAATTAAATAACTTGAGGTCAGTTTCTTATTACCAAATGTTCAAGTTTTCTACAATAATCTCTGTCAAATCGTGATTGAATATTCAGAAAGTTGGCCCGAATGTATTTCTTACATTTCCGGGTACTCGATTCCGATTCGGGTACGTACATACGGGTACTCGATTCCATTGTTTCCTACTCGTCCCAGCCCTACCAGTGAATTCCTTAAATAACTTGAGGTCAGTTTCTTATTACCAAATGTTCAAGTTTTCTACAATAATCTCTGTCAAATCGTGATTGAATATTCAGAAAGTTGGCCCGAATGTATTTCTTACATTTCCGGGTACTCGATTCCGATTCGGGTACGTACATGCGGGTACTCGATTCCATTGTTTCCTACTCGTCCAAGCCCTACCAGTGAATTCCTGATACATTTTAGAATCTAATTACAACTGGTCTTTTGGGCACCAATACCAAGTGTCTAGATAAAGTGAAACGAAAGATATTGGGGTGGAAACAACTGCTGTGCTCGAAAGACAACACCTGTTTGAAAGTGTAAACAAAGAAAATTTCAGACTTTACACTGTGTAGCATTTTCTCAAATTTTCAGACACCCATTTTCATGGAAAGAGCATAGAAGCAAGAAATAGGAAATTAAAAATAGATACAATACAGGAATGTGATGTGTTTACACGAAACTGTCAAGTTTCTGTGCTGCGTGACGCCATGACTGACGCAAAATCACGCAGAACGACAACGGTAATAATCGGCATTTCTGGCTTCTTCTCTTTCTTAAAATGGAGTGTATTTGGCAATTTCTCTGAGGTGAAGGTCGGTAGAATAAGAGTATACACAATCACCATATCCCGCCGATTACACTTTCAGTATCATAATGTAATCGTTCGGATATTTTTTCATGAAACTAATTTAATTATCTATATTTAGCCTTGATCAATATCATATCATACGTGGGTATAGGGTGTACGTGTTATATTCTTTGAAAGTGTTTGTTTGAATAATATTTACAGAAGGGGTTCCTCAAGGATCTGCCCTTAGTTAATTTGTGTTCCTTGTATATGTCAATGATTTACCTGGAAATTTACAAAATAACACAACAATGTTGGCAGAGGACACATCAATCGGTGTTGCGGGAAAATATGTAAAATCCATAGAAGCAACTCTCAACTATGATTTAGCCCAATTGAATAAATGGGCAGAAAAGTGGTGTGGTGTGTTCTAACGGTTATATCTTGCATACTTTAAGACATAGAGGGGGTGGTGGTGGTTCTAACGGTTATATCTCAAATACATGTAGAGGCGGGAGGCCTAACGGGTATGAACAACAATAAAAACCTTCATGCATTTATGTCCCACATTTTCGAACCTTTCATCAGTCTCTAAAAGGGAGCTGGCAATAGATTTTAATGAGCTTCGTCCTTCAAGCCTGACAACCTTTTAATATGGTTGATTAATCCTTTGTCATTTATAAAAAAAGTAGGAGGTTGTGCTATATTGTTATAGATTTCTAAAATATATGGACACTATTGGGACGTTGGTAACTGTCATCAGACATTATTTGACGACATTTCTCATGGTTTGAATACAGCCGACTTTAAAGAAGATAAATATCAGTTTACAATACAACTGCCTAAATCTTGGTATTTTCGGAACCAGAGAAGGGATATGCCGATATTTAGGTCGTTAACCTAGCATATTATGGTCACGAATATAATTTTCTATTTATTACCGAAGTCTTTAATTGCGGAAATTACGCGATAATCTACTTTCCAACAAAGGCAGGCTCCCCGTCATCGTTGTATTTAGAAGGCGGCTTCTCAGAAGCAACGTGACGTCATAACACTGTTCATGATGTCATGTCACCATGACAAAGTGATATTTTACCCGGTGCATATCGCATTGAAACAAATTATCCCAGGTATGTTTGCCCTCGTAGCTATAGGTTATAAGCATTGCTATGATTATTCTTTGAGGCCTCCCGTTGAATTCTTTGTTGTATTTTGAGCGTTGAAACTAAATAAATGATTTCTTTAGTCTACCCATAGCAATTAAGGTGTCAACTTCCACTGTATACCTTACAGAAAGAAGTTTTGACTTTACTTTGATAACGAGCACATCTGATCAATCCCTTGAAGCAAATGATGCAATTCAATATCATATTAAATGCATCAATCAAATACAACAAATGAGTAGACAGATTGACTGCTATGTGGCAAGGAATAACCAGCGATTAATGATATCCTTAGCTAATGTAACTTAAAATTCCTTCTCATAAAAGTACAATAATATGTAGTAATATGATGAAGAAGCAATACGAACCAGGTTAAACTATGACAACGCAATATATGGAATGTATGATCGAAACATAAATCATAATTAATCACATATGATAAAAACATTTAATTAACTTCAAATATGTCATTGCGTCAACATTGAAATAATTCGAAAATGAAGAAAAAGAAACGTTCATTTCAAAGCGTAGACAAACAATATCCTGTTATTTTGGGATATGCTATGAATAACTTCAAAATGTCATAGAAATAACATTAAACTAGACGGGTAAGTGCGACCACCGCCTTCTCTAAGTGGAAGGTCGGAAGTTAACACCCTTTTATCTCAATACCGAACAACAGGATCCCATTCCTTCCTTTCCCCCGCTTCCTTGTTTGGAAGGCATACATTTATCAACCGTCAAATCTGCCATGTGGTGCCAGGTTCACGATTGCTTGCCGTTCGTTTCGACGTCGCCAGACACGAAAACGCCCAACAAGGAAGTTCAAAGCGGATCGTGACTTACTGACAAACATGACATGTGATCAGCGAGGTTTAATCTATTTTCGACGCTGTGTACACAATTGACAATATGATGATTTGATAGTGGCGGTTCAACACTAATCGTTAATACATTTATGTATGCTGGTCACTAGGATTTCCTGTCCCTTTTGACAGCAAAGACTGGCAAGATTCAGGAAAAGCATGCTATATATGAGGACCCAGCCTTTGAGATGTCTCGCTTGCATCCCAAATACACTGTCGTGGGGCTCCTCGTTGTTCTCGGTGCCCCTGGTTTGGTACCTCCTGATCTCTTGGCGCAGATCAGGAGAGTGCCCAAGTTCTCCACCGGGGGCACAGCCCTTCTGACACTTTGGGTATTGCAGAAGGCTTCACCGTTGGGGAGCCTACAGGGGCTTGTATTGCTGAAAATAATACGTCCTGGGTCCTACAAGCGTACACTGATATCCATATACATATAAAGAAGGAAAGGGATGTAACGCACACAAACTTGTCAAACACCCCCCTCTCGTAAATGGGCGAAATCTGGTGGGAAATTGTGAAATACACAGCCGGGATTCTTACTGAAATAAAGCCAGATGAATTCCCTTTCGATTAAATCCACAATTATCAAAATCGGTGCACTATTGACCGAGTAACTTACTTGGAACTCGGGGAAAAGACAACTTTTTCATTTGTACGCCAAAAACCTGCCTACGAAAATCGATCACCTCTCGGCGAAGAAATACTAAGTATTTCAATGGAAAACACGCAATCGGCGAAAAGACATAACCTTTTCGTAATCGCTAGATATTCCGCTTTCGTATTACAACATCTCAAATGAAATGAGTTACTGATTTTACCTGCCATACACGACTTTATTGGAAAATTAGCGGTATCGAGTGATCGAGGCCACCATGTTTGTCCTTCACCTTCAATAGACTCGCACCATCGACGAGCTACTCTATTTAGGAAATAAAGTTCGCTCTACCCCAATTTGTTTTGTAATAAAGTATAGCTTTGCCCTTAACTATTATAATTAAAGCACGAGGACGAACCTTATTTCCTAAATATCGCACCGCGAAATAAAAATAATAATGGTATTTTATATTAACCAATAAGAGAGTAGCTCGTCGTTGGTTCGAGTCTATTGAAGGTGAAGGACAAACATGGTGGCCTCGATCACTCGATACCGCTAATTTTCCAATAAAGTCGTGTATGGCAGGTAAAATCAGTAACTCATTTCATTTGAGATGTTGTAATGCGAAAGCGGAATATCTAGCGATTACGAAAAGGTTATGTCTTTTCGCCGATTGCGTGTTTTCCATTGAAATACTTAGTATTTCTTCGCCGAGAGGCGATGATTTTCATAGGCAGGTTTTTGGCGTACAAATGAAAAAGTTGTCTTTTCCCCGTTCCAAGTAAGTTACTCGGTCAATAGTGCACCGATTTTGATAATTGTGGTTTTAATCGAAAGGGAATTCATCTGGCTTTATTTCAGTAAGAATCCCGGCTGTGTATTTCAGAATTTCCCACCCAGATTTCGCCTATTTACGAGAGGGGGGTGTTTGACAAGTTTGTGTGCGTTACATCCCTTTCCTTCTTTATCTGTACATGGATATCAGTGTACGCTTGTAGGACCCAGGACGTATTATTTTAAGCAATACAAGCCCCTGTGGGGGAGCCTTCATATTCTCCTTAAAGTTCTTCGTGGGTTCGACTAAAAAAGTCACATTCGCTGTCTGGGCTGCGTGTAGAGGGGCAAGGGCCCTGAGTCGAGCTGATGATGAGCCAGGCTGTGTCAGGACCATACGAACTCTCTGCTACATTTTTATCTTAATAATTATGTAATAACATAATTGTGATGGTGTACGCCTCTATGTGGTGGTGGGTATCCTGACAGAGTAGAATTTATTTGAGCATTTCCAGGGATTGGTGCCATATCCTGGTTAAGCTAACTTACAACACTCGTGGGATACCTTTATGCTAACCGTCAGTTCAACAGCTTCAATCGACATTTAAATGAGCTATCGCATTATCCTTCCGAAATTGCAAGATTCACTTGTCAATGACGACATATTCCTTAAAGGTGTATGTAAAGATAACCATTTGGACAAAAATGGGACAAGAAACAAATAATATAGTATAGTTGCGAGCAGGGATTTAGGGCTCCTTGGGTTTGATACAGCCAAGCCACTTGTACATGTGATGTAGAATGTAGATGTTGAAAGTAGTAATGGCAACTTTTAATAGGGATCATATCACTGCCAGTAATGGGAAATTCGTCATTATTTAACTTTGAATTCATATGGGCCAGGGTTAGATTCAAAGGATTGTGTAGTATGGTGTGGATAATGACACTTTCGATGTAGATTCTTACATTGGCAAAACATCTAGGCCAGTAAACACCAGAGTGAAAGAGCACCAGGCATCAACAAACAAATTCGACAACAAATCAGCTATCTCAGAAGACATTCAGACCAACCTCAATCACCAAATCAACTGGACAGAATACACAATCCTGGCAAACAATCTGACTTTACCAAACGGATATTAACTTATGCCATCCACATCAAACGACACCGACCCCTGATCAACAGAGATCAAGATTATTTCATCCCCTCAGCATATGACGAACTCATCAACCAACCCTAACTGCCTGGATAACTTCTATAAACATGTCAAACCTCTCCTGCTCTGTACATCCCACTGGCTTTTAAATGTAATCCATTGTCACTGGCTTCTACATGTAAGCCTTTATCATCACATTGTTTCTGTACTTTCCAATTAACTTATTGTTCTTGTTATTATTTACTGTACATTTGATACATGCTATTTCATTTACCTCGAACAAGCATGAACAACATATGTACCATACGTTGTTACTATCCACATGCACCATAGAACATCAGCAAACGTTTGGGACACATACTGCTAACTTTCATCGTGCAGCGATAGCAACTGTAGTGTGGAAAATATAATCATTTGTCCCTCTGTTGTGTTTGGAGATACATAACTGAAATCGGCAGATATGATCAGAACAGCCTACATGTACAGGTAATTTTAAGTCGAAATCGGACGGTTGGTTTCAGAGTTAGGGGTGTTTGAAACGTATTTTGAGGGCTTTAAATCGTCCAAAACAGAGCTAGATCACGTTTTTGACAGGCGAGCGCATCTTCCAAATACAGCCGATGCCGAAGGGTCATGTAGGAAGTTCCGGAGAAGAAAGAGTTCCCTCTTTGGCAGGCTGTAGCTCCGACGTCCTTCGGTCTACAGTTAAAACAGTTAGTGTTCTGGAATCGCCAGGACTTTAGCTATCAGATACACAAACACATGACATGCGGACCTGCTCCAGAAGTTTGGTAGTCAATATTGCATTTGTGCAGTTTTCAATCAAATATGGCCGCCAAGCGACGCATAGTTTGATAAGCATGTAAGAACACAAAATGTCAAGAGTATAATGGTGATGCATTGTACCGATTTTCACGTCTCACTGAGGAACTAAGCCGTTTCTAGAGTAGTGAAACCAGAATGTGCCGAAATCCAATATGGCCACCAAACGATTCACAATTTGGCATGCACCAAAGAACAAAAACTGTTCATCAAGTTACTGCATGCTGCCAGATTCTAGCTGCGTAGTTGAAATTGTAATGACGCTGCGATTCTTTAAAAATACATTTGTGTAAAAAATAAACAACAAAACCCAAAATCTAGATATCTGTAACTAATCAAGATATCGCAACATAGCTCGAGGATATTCATATTTGAGGTACATACTCTATATGTGCAAATGTGCAAAGTTCTTGACATCATACATGCAGAGTTATGGATTGCGGATATGCCTACCCGTCAAAAACGTGAAATTTCCTTAAATCCAATATGGCGGCCAGACGGTGCCTCGTAGCCCCATGGATCTTCAGTTGAAATTGAAGGTAATCGGATTCCAGACCTGCTCCAGAAATTTGGTAGTCATCGGACTTGTAGTTTCGGAGATTATTGCTTTGGAAATGGAAAATTTTGAATTAATTTTGAATTATCTCCCCTTTGCTATTGGGCCTAGAGCCTTGAGATTTTTACAGAAACAACTTCAGCACTGTCGGCACGTGGTGATTTTTTTAAAGCGATTCTGTCCAGCGGTGCTTTTGTAGGACTGGCTCAAAATACGGCGGAATAATAAATAATAAAACCATTAACGATTCCAATAGGTCTCCTGCCTAGTGGCAAGGAGCCCTAATTATTGAAAGCTATTGCTCGTAAAATATGTCCTTGCGTCAACATCGAAAATAACTCCATAATGAAAAACAATTAACTTAAATTTTCGAAACATACACAAATAATCTCTGGCTTATTTAAGACGTGTCGCGAATAATTTCACAGTTGGTAGAATTAACATGAAATTACTCCATCATATCCCGTTGCATCGTTCACAGAATAATTCTGCCTCTGACAGTTTCCCGCAAGGTTGTCACTGTTATGTTCATCTACTTTGAAAAGCTTGGACACAGTCCAGTCCCAAACGAAGAAAAACAAAGTTCCAAGGAATCACAAGTTAGTCGCATGTACACTAAGCAGCAGCACTGTCACCCCCTTTGTCGCATGCCGGGGTTGAGGCAGTACGTGAAATCATGATCGGCCGGTCATAAAAATCAACAGTCTTTGATGAGCTACAGGTCGTAGGTTGATTGTCAGAAAGGATCTATTCCTTCGATTCTGCAGGGTTCAGATTCGACAGTCAGTCATGTATTACCCACTGTCACTTCAAATTTCAACCTTTCGCAAAATGTAAACACTGGCCTCGTCCGCCATTTCAAACTGTTGCGTAACTGTCTACTTCCAGGAAAATAAGTAGGTCAGGCGATTCCATTATAGTGTGGCCAGGGGGTACAGTTTCATGGCACACAATTATAGAAACCATATCAGTTATGACAAAGCGTTTCTCACAAACATAGCTATTACCCCCGCCACATGTCGATATCTGAATGTCGCAATTATCCTCTGTCTGACCCTGTAAACGTTACCGAAACTGTCATCTGATGCCTTGATACAAAATGCGAACAAATTCCATCCATTAGGTTTGGAGATATCGCAAGAATACTCGCTGTGACCTTGAAAATAATCCGAAGGTCCCTGAATTCGACTGGCGTTAGACAATACTCCCAACGCATCTTTGTACTACCTTTAAGCAAAACATATTAATTCTGTCTTGTATTTTCGCACTAAAAAGTTAGACATGTGCAAAACACTTTTCACTGTGAATTTAGAATGAGCACAAGTTTCCCAATCAATTGGTGTTGGGGGAACCCCGCCAATGCACCTTGATAGACAATTGGATCAAAATCTATTAATACTTTCCTGAGTTCGCAGCTACCAGGCTTGGCATGTGCAAAACTGTTACTTCGCTTTGACCTTTAAAATGACCTCAAGGTTACTAAATTCAAGCGGTGTCGGTAAATCTCCAATTTCCAGTCAATAAACCTTGGTACCAAATCTGAACAAAATCCATCCTTTCTTTCTCGAGTTCTTTCAGTAAACCGAAGGGGGATTAATTTGAACAAGCGATTGTAGTTTTGAAATTGCTTTTTGTGCAGTTTAATATCTAAGTTTGATTATAGCCGACTTCTACCAATCTCAAACATAGCATATTTTGTTTCCTGAAGTTTGTGATGCATTTTATTGCAGATTTTACGTTTTGTGGGAGTACCAAGCCAAGATAATCAGTCTCACCAAATGGGAGGCTGCAACATAGCAAAACCAATTTGCTTGTGGCTGACAGATAATATGTAGAAAAATAAAACATAAAAAAACAGCTGCATTTGAATCATATTCTAGGTGAGGCTGACTTCTGTTTGAACGTCCCTCGTAGTTATACCCGTTAGAACACCCACCCACCTCTCCGACTCTACATGCATGGAAGTGTGTTAGATATACCCGTTAGAAATTGTAATGTTATTACAATTTACGTAAATATTTATTACATTTTACCGCAACGAAAATTATTACAATTTACGTCAATTTTTATTAAAATTTACGTTTTTATTACAATTTACGTCAAGTTTATTACAATTTGTTGCAAGTATTACAATTTGCGTTTTTATTACAATTTACGTGGCATTTATGAATAAACGAGAAAGAAAATGTGCAGAGATATGAGATTTTTTGGCCAAAATGTCGAGGATTTACGCGTCACCAATAATTATACCTTGCGAGACGTGAATAACGGCTATTTTTGACCAACCCTCCTTAAAAAGATTGGATTGAAAAAGTAAAGTTTGTTCTTCCGATTTCAGATAATCTACATGGGGATTGCCTCGTACGCCCCTTCCACGGCCCTGGAAGCAGGTAACTGACTGCATTTATTCGCTGTCAATTGTCTCTCTATATTGTTGGTACAATCAATATCTCTTCTTTTGTCTAATATACGGAATAATGTGTAGATTTTTTCAGTTTATTGGTCATTTATTATACAGAGGTCATCATATGTCTGTGACATGTACGGGGTATATAGCGGCAGCCGAAAACAGGGATTGTGTTCCAATATTAACAATGTTAATATCGGGCGTGACAACCATTACAGAGAAGCCAGGTAGTAGCGTAACCCTTTCATGTTGTCCCGCCATATAGGACGTCAGTACTGCCGCACAACGAAGCGCATGTGATACATGTGGTCTCACCATAGGCAAATTGCCTCTTTTAATCCAGCAGAAAATGGATACCCGGTAGGATAAGACATATGACTATTAACCTTCTTGCGCCTCATGGACAGCTTGGGTTATCCGGGGTAATAATAATAGCGCTTTTGGCAAAATATTCATCACGGAATGGCGCTATTATTATCATGATATATCTGGGATATTGGGAGTGGCGCGTTATACAACAAACACACATTCAAGTTGTCATTAACAATAATGAGCTGTGTCCTTTCCTGTGTTGTGGTGCACCTCTTGCCATTACACTTCAACCCCAAAACTGACGACGTTGAATAACGCAAGCGTGACTGAGACGTTCTCCTTTGTAAACCTCTGCAGACCTTTCAGAGCTGCTAAGGTGAAGCTTGGATCCGCCTGTGCGCGGCAACACTAAGTTAGGCCTGGGTGCCGTTCTACTAACCGATCTTAGCCCTATGCCAATCGTAAACCCCTAAAATCCCAATCTTAGCGTGACGTTACGATCGGCATACCGTTCCACTAACCAATCTTACCCAAGTCAATCGTAAAGTCAAGATTCAAAATCTAAGTTGCTCATGACCAACTTAGGATAGCTAAAATCAATCGTAGTGAAACCAAAATGGTGGCTTTCCTATTCTATGTGAAAAAATAAGAGCGAGCATTTCACCGTGAGCGTCCCCTAAAATCCCCCCATGAAATGAATTTGTATATTTCTGTGATGTAAACAAACACTGCACTGAAGCCTTACAAATGTCAGGCAAGTCTGACCACTGTCGTCATGGGAACACAACCGAGCGAGTCGGTATAACACATTTGTACAACAATATTGCAACGTCATGGTTAAGAATAGGGACAGCCGTGAAGTGAGCAATGTTCTGAAGCCAAAAGATACAAATATGTTTGATTTCACTGCGCATATTTGGTGGGGGATTCTAAAGGCAGGCCGCGTGTTATTCAAGACCACTGACAGATTCTACATACTTTATAGAGGATGCCTCGTCACGCCTTGTTTATTCTGATTGACAAGGTTCAGGCACATATTAAAAGCTCTGACACAATTGACATTTTTAAAGTTCAAAACCTGTTCTCACTATATTACTTATAATCTCGGCTGTAAATACTCTCGTGTAAATTATCTGTACATAGCGCTTTGAGCATGCCCCAGGATGTGGAATAGGCGCACTATAAATATGCATTTATTATTATTATATTATGCCTGATACCCAGCGTTCACACGCACTTGCACCTGAAACCAAGGTGCTCACTACCCTAATATTTTGCTCTAGGTTTTTTCTCCACGTTTACACTTGGTTGGAAAAATACCCATGAAGGACCGGGTTAGAATATTGAACTTCAATAACCCAGTCCACAGGGCGTGTGTTTCATGGATCAGTGCAAGACATTTGTGTATTTTCTTAAACGCAAGGAATACATATTTCTCGACTACAGTTACTAGTGCTGTCCGTGGAGAGTAGAGCATGGAGTGAGTGAGTTTAGTTTTACACCGCACTCAGCAATATTCCAGCTAGATGGCGGCGGTCTGTAAATAATCGAGTCTGGACCAGACAATCCAGCGATCAACAACATGAGCATCGATCTGCGCAATTGGGAACCGATGACATGTGTCAAGCAAGCCAGCGAGCCTCGCCAACCGATCCCGTTAGTCTTACGACAAGCATGGGTTACTGAAGGTTCATTCTAACCCGGACCTTCACGGGTTGTGTAACATTGGATGCTAAAAGATTATTTTGGTAACATGGTTTTCCTGAGATCTCCGTGAAAAGGGCATTCCATACAGAAATGATATTCTGACTCAATTGTTGGAATAATACAGTGGGGACACGGTCAAACGTGGGACGGTGGGGTAGCCTAGTGGTTAAAGCGTTCGCTTATCACGCCAAAGACCCTGGTTCCATTCCCCATGCACATGGGTAAAACGTGTGAAGCCCATTCCCGTTGTTTCTACCGTGATATTGCTAGAGTATTGCCAAAAGCGGCGTAAACCCATACTCACTCACTCACTTTGCAGTGACGGGATTCCCAGTGTGGGCAGCTATCGTCACAGTGGGCGTTGTCTCTTGCTTCTATACGGTACTGGTACGTACTCCATACACTGACCACCAGTGATCAGCACTGTGATGAGTTACACCTACCCAAGTCTCGCCAGTTATCACTAAATCACGGATGCCTTGCAACGACATCTGGTTGTTGCATGTTCATTTCTTCCTTGAAATTTCGAGATACTGAGGTGCAATATTAAGATGCTATTTTGAAATTAAAAGAGAATTAAGCTGATTTTTTTAAAATTAGTGATGCAGTCGTTGACTTCCATACCAACATTGTGACCCCGGAACCTCCAATTTTGTCGGCTCCTACGAGCATGGTGTTCATAAGGTTCCTTACACGTAATCTCAAATAGAAAATAGTTCGTGTATTTTTTACAAATACTGTTCACAATTCTAACGACCTAAATAATAGTGTTTGTCAAACAACATGATCATTATGAACATTATATTGTAGGGTGGGCTGAAGGCGGTGGTGTGGACGGACCTATTCCAGGCTCTGGTCATCGTGGCGGGTCTACTCGCTGTCGTCATTCAGGTAAGGAGAACTAACCGTCTCTGTTAAATGTGTCTAGGGCCTCTACTGAACAACCTACACCCAAAAAATCATAAACAAAGAGCTATTTCGAACTTTTTGTTAGATCATCTCTCTCTCTCTCTCTCTCTCTCTCTCTCTCTCTCTCTCTCTCTCTCTCTCTCTCTCTCTCTATCTCTCTCTCATCTCTCTCTCTCTCTCTCTCTCTCTCTCTCTCTCTCTCTCTCTCTCTCTCTCCGTGTTAGTTTTCTGTTCAGTACAAGCGTGGAAATGGGTGGGAAAGGGATTAGTCGAGTACATTTTGACATTTTTGGACTTCAGGAGCCATTTGATGAAGAGTTCAGGAGCACTCGCTTAAAGGGCAGAGGTCGAGCAGCGCCCAAGACAACTGAAGTAGGACAAAACTCAATGCGATTTGTGACATAATCTTGACAAACGTTTTGCACCAAATTTTACAAACGCCTGTCTGTCTCTATCTCTTTAGCAATATTCCAGTAACTTTCACGGACACCAGAAATAGACACGCTGGGGAATCGAATTCATTTTAAAATAATACGTAACATGGATCCGTGCTGTGCTGAAATATATTCGTTTGCAACTAAATAAATAAACGTAGTGACAGTTTTCGCGAACACAGACACACACTCTCTCTCTCTCTCTCTGTCTCTCTCTCTCTCTGCCTCAGTCTCTCTCTCCCCTCTCTCTGTGTCTCTATCTCTGTCTCTCTCTCTCTCTCTCTCTCTCTCACTCACACACACACACACACAAATTGTATGTTCACATCTACATGAATGTCTTATTTGTGCCGAACAGGGCACAATCCTTACGGGCAGCATCGGTGACGTTTGGCGCATCAACTACGAATGGGGAAGAATCAACTTCTTTGAGTAAGTGAAAATGAATAGCTCTAACATTGCCCTTCAGGTGAGCTCGTTGTGTGATTGTGATTAGAACTAGCTGGGCCTTCATTTAATGTATCACTTAATGAGATAGCTACTTTGCCGGCATTCACGATTGCTACTGCCTAGATCTTCACTGGCTTTAGTTCTCTCAATGAGGTAGCTACTTTCAGGGTGTTGACTTTCACCAGTTTTGGTAATTAAACTGCTACTACCTTGATCTTCACTGGCTTCAGTTCTCTCAGTGAGTTAACTGTCTTCGTCTTCACTTATCCCAGTTTTATTCAGTAAGATACCTACTTTATCGGTCTTCACTTTCACTTGGTTTTTTATTGGATTGCTACTCTCTGGGCCCGGACTTACCAGAGTTGTACTGAGATGAGATGTTTACTGCCCTAACCTTCTCTCGACCCTAACCGCCAGCACACCAAGTCAACCGCCTAAGCCGCGGTGACTGACTCTGAGGGTGTGGGTTCGAATCCCGGATCAACCCAACAAAAGTACTAATATCTGTACTATACATAGAAAGTGTAATCCCCAATATAGCATATGTTACAGGTGACATGTGTTGTATCGAAATACAATCGTATTCTTGGCTGTGAGGCCGAACTACTGAATAAATATATCTCTATATCTCTAAAGCTACACCATACTGTTTTTAATAAAACATTTAATTCATAGATATCTTTCGTCATACAGCAGAATCTTGTACACGGCAGACATAGTTCAGAGTTTATATTCGTTTCAAGTCTTAACAAAATCAGTTTATCACCTCAGGTTTGTCTGGATTTCTGCTCATTGTCCAGGTGTTTTACTGGAGTGATCGGTACTGCCAGAGCAGGATGTGCTTACCCTTTTGAAGAACATACGGAATCATTAGCGCTATGAGCGGGTATTAGTACCTGGATGTAGCGCTATATAAATACCCACGTTATTATTATGTTTTACAGATTAAAGATAGTATGCAGCAGAGAGGATTCGGGTGATCCTGGCACAGTCAGGCTGGTAAGGCTCATCATCAGCTCAGGGCCCTTGCCCCCCTCTACACGCAGCCCAGACAGCGAATGGGACTTCTCCCAGGAAACGCTGCCTAGTCGAACCCACCAAGAACTTTCCGGAGAATATGAATGCTCCCCAACACTGCAGCCTTCTGCATTACCCAGAGTGTCAGAAGGGCTGTACTCCCGGTGGAGAACCTGGGCACTCTCCTGATCTGCGCCAAGAGATCAGGAGGTACCAAACCAAGGGCACCGACAGTGTACCTGGGATGCAAGCGAGACATTTCAAAGGCGAGGTCTGCATACTTAGTATGCTTTTCCTGAGTCTTGCCAATCACATTGGTGTCAAAAGGGACAGAAAATTCAATGATATATATAAATTCATTGGCTTTATCAAAAAGGACAAGAACAGGTTTGTTGGCTGGAATTCTCCTCAGGCTGTATACGGGCCGATTCCAGAGAAGTTTGAAAGCATCATTTTCCATGACGCCCTGGACATGTTCAGGGTCGTACCATGGATGGACCTCGGAGTCAAAGCCACAGGCCTGTCTGAGACGGTAGTAAAAGCAACGAGCCATGCCATCATGTCGTTTAAGATATGCTGTTTGTGCCAAGGAAGGGCATCCACTGACAAGGTGTTGGACAGTCTCTGTGAATTCATTGCAAAGTCGACATTATTATTATTATGTTTTACAGATTTAAGATAGTATGCAGCAGAGAGGGTTCGGGTGATCCTGGCACAGTCAGGCTGGGAAGGCTAATCATCAGCTCAGGGTCCTTGCCCCCTCTACACACAGCCAAGACAGCGAATGGGACTTCTCCCAGGAAACTCTGCCTAGTCGAACCCACCAAGAACTTTCCGGAGAATATGAATGCTCCCCAACACTGCAGCCTTCTGCATTACTCAGAGTGTCAGAAGGGCTGTACTCCCGGTGGAGAACCTGGGCACTCTCCTGATCTGTGCCAAGAGATCAGGAGGTACCAAACCAAGGGCACCGAGAATAATGGGGAGCCTGACGACAGTGTACTTGGGATGCAAGCGAGACATTTCAAAGGCGAGGTCCGCATATTTATCATGCTTTTCCTTAATCTTGCCAATCACATTGGTGTCGAAAGAAACAGAAAATTCAATGATATATATAAATTCATTGGCTTTATCAAAAAGGACAAGATCAGGTTTCTTGGCTGGGATTCTTGTGAGGCTGTATATGGGCCTGTTCCAGAGAAGCTTGAAAGCATCATTTTCCATGATGCCCTGGACATGTTCAGGGTCGTACCATGGATGGACCACGGAGTCAAAGCCACAGGCCTGTCTGAGACGGTAGTAAAAGCAACGAGCCATGCCATCATGTCGTTTAAGATATGCTGTTTGTGCCAAGGAAGGGCATCCACTGACAAGATGTCGGACAGTCTCCGTGAATTCATTGCAAAGTCGACATTTCATATTGATATTTTCTTTAAGAATCACATTTAGGCGATTACGAGTGGGAAGTGACTGGTCCTGAGCAGCAAAAAGAAAGCCCTCAGTTTCACATTTGAGACCAGCCGACTTCATCCAGGCGAAGGAGTCGGTGGGATTGCTGTTCTGTTCCACACACTGCATGTACACACGATGCAATGGCTTCTCAGAAAGCTTCTCCACAAAAGACCGACTCTGAGCAGACTTGGTGAAGGACTTCACCTGGTTTACTCCCATCGCTGTACCCTCCAGCAGTACATCGCCATCAACAAAATCAACCTGAAATCTCAGATTCTGTCCAACAACCTTGGCATGCTTAAAATAGCTGTGGAATTCCTTGCTTTCATCATGATTCTTCACATGCATCACTAGAGGATCATCCGATAAATAAATATGTGCAAAAGTACACAATAAAATTCTATCATGAAGAGCCTCCACATTAATCAAACCCCGACCTCCAGAATTGATTGGCATGTATAAACGGTTAAGAGAGGAACGAGGGTGGTGGGCTCTGTTATCAGATATGATCCTTCTGGTCAGACGGTCAAGACTCTGGATGTCTTGTTTTGTCCAATCAACTACTCCGTAGGAATAGGAAAGGACTGGCACAGCATAAGTATTGGTGGCTTTGACTTTGTTTCGAGCATTTAGGTCTGAGCTCCAGATTTTCTTTAAACGAGATTTGTACTCGGCCCAAAGTTTGTCTTGAATCTGGGCATTCTTGAGCTTGTCTCGAACTTGCGTTCCAAGATAGGAGTAGGCCTGATCTTCCACAAGATGCTCAATAACTCCTCCCCCTTGTAACTTGACTGGTCCATCATTAACTACCTTGCCACGTTTCAAATGAAGAGTATTACATTTGTCGAGTCCAGATGTCATGCCAATATCATTAGAAAAGGACTCGACAAGGAGAACCTGCTCTTTCAATTGGAATCTCCTTTGGCAAGGAGCTCGATGTCATCCATGTAAAGGAGATGAGTAAGAGGTGTTGGGGATCTGTGCTGAGGAGGTCCGGGATGGTAACCCTCCTCTTTATTGAGCAGAAAGCTCAAAGGATGTAAAGACAGACAAAAAAGCAAAGGACTAAAAGAATCCCCCTGAAATATTCCCCTTCTAATTGGAATAGATTCCGAAGTCTGCACCTGCCCTTGCGAGTACATCTGAAGTTGAGTCGGCCAGCAACTCATTAAAGACTTGAGTAAATCAAGTAGTCGCTCAGGAGGTCAATACAAAGAAGAGACTTCAGAATCCATTCGTGAGGGACAGAGTCGTATGCTTTTTTGTAGTCAATCCAGCACATGGAGAGGTTGCAGTGATATGTTTTAGCCTCTTCCAAAATCATTTTCTGTACAAGAAGTTGATCCTTACACCCCCAACATCCCTTTCTTGCTCCCTTCTGCTCTCTGTAAATGATATCATTGGAAGAGCAGTAAGATGACACGATGACCTGTGAATATTTTGTATTGTGTATTCAAACATGAGATAGGGCGGAAGTTTTTGGGATCAGTCAAGTCTCCATTCTTAGGGAGAAGTATTGTGCGACCTTTGCAGAACCATGGAGGAACATCACCTGTGGACACAGGGGAACAGTTTCCAATACCGATTTCGAATGCCATCAGGCCCTGGAGCTGTATTAGATTTGGACTTTTTTATAACCCTTTTCAGGCAATCTGGTGAGATGTAACAGACAAACGACCTAGTTACCTTCTCATGCATTGCATGGTCATAATCACGGATCCATGGTGCCTCAAGGTTACAGTTGCCGGGTACAGACCGCAACTGTAGAACCTTTCATTGGCATCCATGGGAGGCCGTTTGTCATGTTCACCATCACCCTTTGTTTTCAATTGCCTGTAGAAGTGCTTTTCATTGTTTCTAAAAACTTAATTTGGTTTGATGAATTTATTTTTATTTTCCCATTTTTTCTTTCTTTCAGTCCAAACCTTTATTTTGGCCTTAAGGGAATCGACAATTTGGAGAAGTACCCTTTCTTTTGTTGTCTTGTATTGTAATTTCAATTTTCTCAAAATTGCCTTTGCCGTTTTGACATTGGACTCCCTGATGATTATTATTATCTTTATTATTATTATCACTTTATGTGATCCATTCCTATAATTGTCACCGCTGTTGACACAGCTGCTTTTCACGTCTGAAGGAGATTGTTTCGGCAGATAATTGTTTCATGTGTATTTACACGTGTTTTTATCGCTTTAGTTTCGACCCCTCGCCCACAACCCGTCATACGTTTTGGTCTCTAGTTGTTGGTGGAACCATAGCATGGACTGGAACCTATGGGGTCAACCAGGCCAGCATACAACGCTTTTGTGCTGTGCCTACACTGAAGAAAGCCCGGATGTAAGTACAGCTATCGTGGGTAGTTAAGATCGAATGTAAGATGTAAAACTCAAGTCTTTTAGTATGATATACTGTCATCCTAGCGAATGGAAAACTCCAAAACTTGTTGATCGTAACTGGTGAGAATATATCCTCGGCATTTTTTTGTTTGTTGTATAGATTCATCGGAAAGGATAGTCATATCAATGATGTTTGCATGTCATCGTACCCTGGCGGAGTGAGGCGTTGTCTGACCGAGACTGGTTACATGTATTGCGATGTATAACTGGTGTTCTGTGACCGCGTCGTGAAGCAACAAATGCACAAAACACCTACTATTTGATCCCTCAGTGGCTGGGACCTTGCTGAAAGCAGCGTAAAGCCATACTCCCTCACACACTCAACACTCAAGATGAAGGCCACTCCGTTTCACCGGTGCATCGTTAGGTTTCATGCAACAATACAAACTCGTATTATCTGTGTCGATGCAAGAGTGAGTGAGTGAGTTAGGTTTTACGCCGCTTTTGGCAATATTCCAGCCTTATCACGGCGGGGGACACCAGAAATGGGCTTCACACATTGTACCCATGTGGGGAATCGAACACACGCCTTCGGCGTGAGGAGCGAACGCTTTAACCACTAGGCTACCCCACCGCCCGTGTCGATATAAGGCAACATGCCTGCTAATTCACTTACAGTACTTTCAGTGACACACTCCTGCATTTACGTTAATTAAAATAAACGTTTCAAGTTTACAACTAAAATAGCCGGTACCAATATGCTACTGCAAGCTTCTCCTCTGGAAGCTTCTCAATCATATTGAAGTCAAGATGTGACCTGAATGTGCGTACTTTTTGTGATACATATTATACTGTGACCTGTTCTCCCCTTCTGTTCAGATCAAACCCGTGAAGATCCGGGTTAAAACTGGTCTTCAGCAACCAGTGCTTGTTGTAAGAGGCGACCAACGGGATCGGGTGGTCAGGGTAGCTGACTTGGTTGACACATGTCATCGTATCCCAGTTACGTGGGCCGGTGGGGGTAGCCTTGTGGTTAAGCCCCAGACAAACTAATCCCTCTTGTGAGATGCCTTGTAACATCCAGATTGGATTACTGTAATAGCCTTCTATACGGACTCACCAACGGACATCTCAATAAACTACTAAAAGTCCAAAATACAGCAGCACGTATTATATCCCTTACCACTAAACGAGACCATATCACCCCTGTACTCTCATCATTACACTGGCTTCCAATCAAGTTCCGGATAGACTTCAAACTTCTTTGGATTGTGCATAAATGTTTGCATAATCAAGCTCCTTCATATCACTCTGAACTTCTCACTGTGTACTCCCCTACTAGAACTCTCAGATCTCAAGACCAATGTCTTCTATCCATTCCCAAAGTTCTCCTTTCTTCCTTTGGCAAGAGGTCTTTCCAGTACGCTGGTCCTACTCTGTGGAATTCTCTCCCTCTCCACATAAAGCAGTCTCCCACATTGGAAACTTTCAAAATTAAATTGAAGACTTACTTTCTTTCCAAAGCCTATCCCTAAAATCAATCTTTCTGTCATCAATTTCAGTGTATACTTATTTTACTTTTTAATCCTCTGTATGCATTGTATGTATGCTTTTATGTAGCGCCTTGAACATGTATCAGTGGGTGGAAAAAAGCGCGCTAAAAATATCCATTATTATTGTTATTATTATTATTATTATTATTATTATCAACAATCTCTACAGATCACTGCTGATGAACGCTGCCGGGGTGCTGCTAATGCTGACCATTCTGTGCCTGGCAGGAATCACAATCTTCGCCTACTACGCCATTAGGGGCTGTGACCCTCTGTCAGCCAAATACATCGGAAACTCCAACCAGGTACGTGGTGGTTAAAGGGTTCAATTCCGGAATTGGTACAAAGCCTGACGTCAACTTCCATTTTCGTGGGTTAGAATTGATCTTAAGTAACCCATGCTTGCCGTAAGAGGCAACCAACAGGTGTTCAGGGTCGCCTACTTGTCATCGTATCCCAGCTGGATAGATCGATGCTCATGCTGTTGATCACTGGGTTGTGTGTCCCAGACTCATTTTTTGCAAACGGCCTCCATTTAGCTGAAATATCACTAAGTGCGGCATAAAACAAACAACAACAAACATCTTTCTAAAATGCAATCGATATGCATAGTGTTGTCCCAGTTAATCATGTATTTTTACAGCAATCGTCATTATGACAATTCCCATGTTTGAATCCCGTTGATCATATCGTGGTTGTTGTGTATTGCGCGACTATAAAAGGACAAACCAAATTCATCATTTCATTACGGAAATTGATGACGTAAACAAAGTATTGAATGCTACTGACCGAAATATCGCCATTTGACGTTTGGGGGCAATGGAGTAACAGTCTGCTGTTGCAAGACACTTTAAAGTCCACCACAGCATCATATCTCAATTATGACATAGATATACCCTCTTCAATTCGACCCAAGATCGTCGGACCGATTCATCCGGGTGTTTCACCTTCGTCACTGATTTGCTACAGCAACGGACACTGCAGGACAGGTGCCTGGTCTTCGAAGAATGTCCGACCAAACCATCAGAAATCGTCTGAGAGAAGTGGCAATTCGAACATATCGACCAAAAGATGGACCTCTCCTGACACGACTACACCGACAACGACGTGTCCAATGGTGCAACAGAGTACAGGCATGGAACTGGGGATCATGCAACAACGGGATGGGAGACAACGTGTCTATCGACGTCCACACGACCTTTTTGCGCTGAACTGCGTTCGATAGGTGGACAAAAGCATCATGGTATGGGGAGCCATGTCCTACACGGGTAGCTGAGACCTAGTGGTGGTTCAAGGCAATTTTACAGCAAACTGCAACATCGACCAAATCCTATGACCTCACCTCCTTCCACCTTTTAACCGCCAGGGAGCTGTTTCAAACGCGACAACGCTCGACCCCACACAGCTCGTGTAGCAGGTGCCTTTTTTGCCAATCTCTATAGAGATATAATTGATTCGAAACAAAGATGACAATATCTCTATTTCCTGTTTGATCCCAGCTTCTGCCGTACTTCGTGATGGAGGTGCTAGACTACCCCGGGGTGCCCGGATTGTTCATCGCCTGTCTGTTCAGCGGGACGCTAAGGTATGTAGCACTGTATATAGTAGACACTCAGTAATCCAACACACGAATGCTCAATGCTATTTAGAAACTGGTCAAATGTAACATATGTTATATTTGGAAGTACACTTTCTCAGTAAATTACAGCTTCTAGTACATTTTAAAAGTACATATTCTAGTGTGAATATTAGTTTGCCGTGTCAGTACGTGTCAACACATGTTGGCTTTTGTAGCACCCCATCTTCGTGCCCTGATCCACCATTCCACCTATTGTTTGCTTATTGTAGCACCACATCCTTGTGCCCTGATCCACCATTCCACCTATTGTTTCCTTATTGTAGCACCCAATCTTCGTGCCCTGATCCACCATTCCGCCTATTGTTTGCTTATTGTAGCACCCCATCTTCGTGCCTTGACCATCCACCATTCCACCTATTTCCACCTATTGTTTGCTTATTGTACACCACCACGAGGATTCACCATTCCACCTATTGTTTGCTTATTGTAGCACCACGAGGATTCAACCTATTGTGCCCACCACATCCTCCTGATCCACCATTCCACCTATTGTTTGCTTATTGTAGCACCACGAGGATTCCACCTATTGTTTGCTTATTGTAGCACCACATCCTCGTGCCCTGATCCACCATTCCACCTATTGTTTCCTTATTGTAGCACCACATCCTCGTGCCCTGATCCACCATTCCACCTATTGGTTGCTTATTGTAGCACCACACCCTCGTGCCCTGATTCACCATTCCACCTATTGTTTGCTTATTTTATGGCTGTAGTACCGTGTCCTCGTGTCTCTATGAACCAGTACACTTCTTGTTTTATTGTAGTAATACTGTGTTCTCATGTTTCTGTAAACCAGCACACCTCTTGTTTTATTGTAGAAATACTGTTCTCATGTGTCTGTAAACCAGTACACCTCTTGTTTTATTGTAGTAATACTGTGTTCTCATGTTTCTGTAAACTAATACACCTCTTGTTTTATTGTAGTAATACTGTGTTCTCATGTGTCTGTAAAGCAGTACACCTCTTGTTTTATTGTAGTAATACTGTGTTCTCATGTGTCTGTAAGCCCACCTCTTGTCTGTAAAGCAGTACACCTCTTGTTTTATTGTAGTAATACTGTGTTCCCATGTTTCTGTAAACCAGTACACCTCTTGTTTTATTGTAGTAATACTGTGTTCTCATGTGTCTGTAAACCAGTACACTTCTTGTTTTATTGCTGTAGCACCGTCTCCTCGTGTCTTAGTGCCGTGACGGCGGTAGTCTGGGAGGACATGCTGAAACCATTCCTGGAAGACAGACTCTCTGAAGGACACAAGACAATAGTGGCTAAAATATTAGGTTGTTTTTCATGATTTCTGTTTTAGTCAAGATCCAGATCCCGTTAGTCGCCTCTTACGACAAGCGTGGGTTATTGAAGGTCAATTCTAACCCGGATCTTCACAGGTCCGATTCTGACATGAAGTAACATATGAAATGAAAGAAAGTGAAAAGGAGGGTAATTGTAAGCTTATGGGTGTATCAAAAGTGATTAAGAGTTATCTGATAGAACAATTTGAATACCAAAGCTTAGACGTAGCTATCAGCCATGAAGCATAGTTTTCAAACACTTTTGATAATGTTATTTCATCAAATATTTTAGGAGTGTGAAGCTTTTATTGACCCTATCATTGAAATTTAGCTCTATTCCTATACTGTATTAAACATTAGACACCATATGAGTTGTTTGGATTTCATATCAGTACCAATTTTGTCCTCCACTAAGTATATGTAGTTATACAATGGCGGCAATTTTGGCTGCCATTTTGACTTCTGGGTAATATGTTAACATTCCTAATAACATGCCGTCACTCTAGAAGTAAAGAGAAAACAGAAACAACTTGTTTTAGTAGCAAAAATAATGTTAACTGCCATTAAATAAATCACTCTCACACATTTCCATGAAAAGTCGGAGAATTGCAAAAATACCCCTGTCTGAAAGAATAAGCTGTAAAACATTAAATTACCATGCTATGACCATACAAAATGACTTGTTTTGTGCCCAAGCCACCACTCTAGGAGAGATAAGTGTCAAAACACATCAAAAGTATCAACTTTGGATGTAAATGGAAACATTCAGTGTTCATTTTTATGTAAATTTAAGTGCTGAGAAGGAAAAACACGACAAAACAAAATGGCGGCCATTTTGATTTTTATTTTCATTTCAAAATTATGTCAAATAACTACATCCTTTAGCACTACACAGAAGTCAAAATGAAAGTGATCAGATTGATAGTAGTAAAACTTTAAATGATTAACTTTGAGGTGTTGTCCGGCAGCAAACCAAATGTGACGAAAATGCTCGCAGACCCCCACCACATATAATGACCTGTAAAAAAACCCCTGATACCACAATCTGAGAGTATTACAGGCCTTTCATGAGCCAAGACATCATACTAAGTGAAAATAGTGTCAAAACAAAATCCAATACTGGGAGGCTACGATTTGAAATTTTCCAGCTGCCTCTTCCTGGACTAATTTGGGATTGCACTTTCTTAGTAAAGTACAGATTCTAGTACTTTGTTGGGTTGAGTCCCATCCGGGATTCGAACCCACACCTTCAGAGTCAGGCACCTAATCGCCAGAACACAAAGTCAGCCGCCTAACCCGCTCAGCCACCGTGGTCTGTACTTTACTAAGAAAGTTTAATCCAAAATATAGCATGTGTTGTATGTCCCCATTACTGTTTTAGTACTAATATTCGGCGGCGCCGGCACAGCTATGGCTTTTATGGCTAAAAACCTGGGAGGAACAGTGCTTCAGGTTGGTTAACATCGGGCCTTTGGGACCAGTGAGCTACATTTAAGTTTCATAAGGTGACCCCCATTAATGCGGAAACCTTTCATTTCTGGACATATACTGTTAGAAACATAGATATTCCTGTCAATTACGTGGGCGGATTCAAATGATGTCAATCCCTGGATAATCAGGTCCAGACTTTACTTCATTTAACACCACCATCAGTCCGGACTTGAACAAGATTACACACACTCTCTCTCACACACACACAGTAGAGGTGTTGTAAGTCCCCATGGGCCCTACAGTCTGTAGTATGGGGATCTGCCTTCAGTGACTGGCGATCTATAGCCCAGTTTTATATCGCTCTCTGTAGTGATAGCATTTTTATGACTGCATGCTAGTTTTACATGTACATATGTGATAGTATAGCTATTTTACTGTCCTTCGTTTAAAGATATTTATATTGATCAAGTTTACTTTTATATATGGTATTTTCACAGTCACGATATGTCTGAAATACTGCCGATGTGACCTTAAATTTTAACTCATTCACTCACTCACATACATACACGCACGCACATGAACATATACGTCGCTACACACATACTATTCTCAACAACATTTCTGTGTTATATATACAGGCTGCCCTAAGTTTTGCTGGAGCTGCTACTGGGCCTCTGATGGGGATGTTTGCCCTCGGCGCCTTCTTCCCCTGGGCCAACTGGATTGTGAGTCTCTGAAGCACTTTGAAAATAATTCCTTTTGATAAACAACTCATGCCAGAATCCAACAGCCATTGAATTAAGCTTGAAGATACGTGTCACAGATAGCCTACTCGACCCGTGAATAACCCGGTTAGATTTGGTCGTTATAACCCATGTTTATCATACGGGGTCGCTATGTTTGTCGTAAGAGCGCTAGCCCAGATAGCATTCAGACGTTGACAATGGTTGGCAACGTCCTGGTCGGATTTCATACGTTGGCCCGACGCGAATAACGGGATCGGGTGGTCATACTTAATGACGCATGTCGGGGTATCCTAAGTGCGATGCTGGATACTCCTGATTTCAATCACTGGATTGTCTGGTCTGATACTTTACAGACCGCAGCAATTAACGTGAATATTGCTGAGTGTGGTGTTAAACAACAATCACACAAATAAATAAATGAAAGCCTAATGCGGGCTAACTTCCTTCCTTCCTCTAGTACTTAAAATCAAAGGTATGCCGTGAACAAACACGTTTTCATGCAAACATTACGAATGGGAAATGCTACCGGTAGCCCAGAATATATCTACCCTTGACGCGTTAGCAGTAGTTGTAGCAGTAGAAGTTGTAGCAGTAGCAGTAGCGGTTGTAGCCATAGTAATAGCTCTAGAAGGAGTAGTAGCTGTAGTAGTAGAGGTAACAGTAGTAGAAGCAGTAGTGGTTTAAGCGTTCGCTCGTCACACCGAATACACCGTTCGATTCCCCACATGGGCACAATGTGTGAAGCCCATTTCTGGTGTCCCCGGCCGCCGTGGCATTGCTAGAATATTGCTTAAAAACGGCGTAAAACTACACTCACTCACTCACTCACTGTTATTCGGTTTATTGAACAAAACCCGAACATATGGTTTGCCAATCAAATGCCACGTTGGACCGTCCCTCATTGGTGTGGTACACTCACTCACTCAGACACCCACCCACCAGCCCACCTACCCACTCACTCACTCACTCACTCACATCGGTGTAGGAACATGACAAATAGAAAGTAGTTCTAACATCGTATGGTATTGCAAAGGGACGGCAGCGCTCGTTTGAATATTTTGTGTCAATCTTTACTTTTGTTAAAGCGATATTGTTCTGGTGTTTCAGGGAGCCGTCGTTGGTGGTGTCTGTGGCCTGGCGTTTCCATTGTGGTTAGGCATTGGAGCATACACTGTGGTCGGTAGCCCGCCCGTCCTAGCCTACCCTACCAGCAACTGCAGCTTCAGTAACATCACAACCATCGCCCCATCCACTGCAGCTACAACCTTAATGACAGATGCTACCACACCAATGAGGGACAGTCCAACGTGAGTCGGACAGGCTCTGTGTTGTCAATACAATACATACTTTGCTTATGTGTACGTGGCATTTGATTGGCAAACCATATTTTTGGTTTATGTTTCAATAAACCAAATAACAAATAGGCCACGCCCACGAACGGAATACCGTTTCCTGACTGGCGTAGAAAATAATAGGTGGGGCTTGTGTTGTATTATTGAAGCCACTGAATTAGCGTTGATGTGATTTGTGTGTTAATGATTAAGTGAGCGAGTGATGTAGTCTTGAGTGAGTTTAGTTTGACTCCGCATTTAGCAATATTCCAGCAATATCACCGCGGGGGACACAAGAAATGGGCTTCATACATTGTACCCATGTGTTACGATGTGTGAAACCCATTTATGGTGTTGGAATATTGGTAAAGGCGGCGTAAAACCATATTCACTCAGGTGCGGTGTGAGTGATCATAGTTCTACGCCGCCTTTAGCAATATGACGGCGGAGGACAACAGAAATGGTCTTTACAATCTTTTCCCATTTTGAGAACTGAGCTTTGACATTCGGCGTGACAAGCGAACCCGTTAACCACTAGGCTATCTATTCCAGGAGCGGTCTGACTGTGCTGTACTCTGTCTCCTACCTGTGGTACACACCTATTGGTACAGCAACTGTCATCATAGTAGGGCTGTTGGTCAGCGTTCTTACAGGTGGGTACCTCACGCTGTCCACTTAGATACGGGGAGCCGGGGAATGTGAGAATGGAAAATCGAATCACACTGACGGTCTAATCGGGATGATATTACAGCACTTCGAGCAAACGTAGTAGTAGTAGTAGTAGTAGTAGGAGTAGAAGTAGTAGTAGTAGAAATAGTAGTAGTAGTAATGGTGGTAGTAGTAGTAGAAGTAGTAGTAGTAGGAGGAGTAGAAATAGTAGTAGTAGTAGTAATGGTGGTAGTAGTAGTAGAAGTAGTAGTAGGAGTAGAGTGAGTGAGTGAGTTTAGTTTTACGCCACACTCAGCAATATTCCAGCTATATGGCGGCGGTCTGTAAATAATCGAGTCTGGACCAGACAATCCAGTGATCAACAGCATGAGGATCGATCTACGCAATTGGGAACCGATGACATGTGTCAACCAAGTCAGCGAAACTGACCACCCGTTAGTCGCCTCTTACGACAAGATAGTCGCCTTCTTATGGCAAGCACATGGGTTGCTGAAGACCTATTCTACCCCGGATCTTCACGGGCCTAGTAGGAGTAGAAGTAGTAGTAGTAGAAATAGTAGTAGTAGTAATGGTGGTAGTAGAAGTAGTAGTAGGAGTAGTAGTAGTAGTAGAAATAGTAGTAATAGTAATGGTGGTAGTAGTAGTAGTAGAAGTAGTAGTAGTATTGGGAGTAGAAGTAGTAGTAGTCGTAGAAATAGTAGTAGTAGTAGACTGACTGACTGAGTTTGGTTTTACGCCGCTTTTAGCAATATTCCAGCAATATCACAGCGGGGGACACCAGAAATGGGCTTCACTCATTGTACCCATGTGGGGATTCGAACCCGGGTCTTCGGCGTGACGAGCCAACGCTTTAACCACTAAACTACCCCACCGCCCCAGTAGTAGTAGAAATAGTAGTAGTAGTAGTAGTAGTAGTAGAAGTAGTAGTAGTAGTAGTAGAAATAGTAGTTGTAGTAATGGTGATAGTAGTAGTAGATGTAGTAGTAATGGTAGTAGTAGTAGTAGATGTAGTAGTAGAAATAGTAGTAGTAGTAGTAGTAGCAATAGTAGTAGTAAGCATAATGATAAGTTTAATGACAAGCATCGATCTACGCAATCGGGATACAATGACATGTGTCAACCCAGTCAGCGAGCCTGACCACTCGATCCTGTTAGGCGCCTCTTACGACATGCATGGGTTGCTGAAGATCAATTCTATCTTGTGGCAGTACTAGTTGTAGCTATAAACTCCCATAATTCACAAAGTAATTTCTCCTTTTTCACCGGTAACAGGCATGAACCGTGTGGGTGACGTGGACACCAAGTACATGGTGCCTTTCTTCGACCGTCTCATTTGCTGTCTCCCTTCATCGATCAGCCGAGTCCTCCGGTGTAATCAGGAGTTTGACAGTCCCGAGGTAAGTCATTACTGATGTTGCTGTGGAAACCGTTGTTGATGACGTAGGCCTGAATTTCCATCCTTTTAAGCATATATTCCAACCGCTTGATTGCGTCCTTTAATTGCTAACGAAGGACACAATGGCGTATTGTCCAGTCTAGAATCCACATATCCTGGCGTCACCTAAACATGTTTGGTTTCTCAAGGGAAACTTGAACTTGAACATGAATACACAATGTCATTTAGAAAGTTTAATCCCAAACATAACATATGTTACACTGAACGTGAACAGTTCTGACCAAACTGGTTACAAGAGTTCAGGTTCGGGTTTAATTATGGTGGTGAAATGGTACGAAATCCAGCTCAAAATAAGACTGGTACCAGTTAACTTCAGCAAATTCCAACTAGATTCAAACTTGATGCCAACAGATAATTCTGTCAAAAGGGTTTAGACAGCTCACATATTTACGACGACTGCAAATGGTGTCAGCAGCAGATACATATGCAAATACATAGTGAGTTGATCGCTGCCCCGAGGTATTTCTGAGTTTATTTATTTACACAGCTGCTCTGCTCGTTGACACTCTCTCCTTATATTTACATCGCAGGTACTGTGTGTGCTCAAGCGAAAGAATTACAGTCAGTAGAACAAAAGATTCAACACAAGATGGCTGACCACAACTCTCTTGACACGAGACTTTGATTGAGAGCCGAGAGTTTACCGTGAGGATAACACACCCTGGTTCTCACAGCATTTGGATAGAAAGCGATAGCCACAAATACACATAGGGATATCCATCCCGGATTATTAAACGATCCAGTTAACAAATCCCGGTGAGGATTAAAGTTTTCTTATTATACTCAATCTCTCATAAATATTGTCACCATTTGGCTATATGCCTCTTGACATAGGGGTATCATTGTTTATGATATACGCCTGAAATATGAATCAGCTTATTATATATTTCTACTAAATATTAACATTTTATCACTCCTATTTTGTGCAAAATAATCTGAAATACGTTTGTTATACGTTTATATATATACCTATATATTTGGTCACAATAACAAAGGAAAAGCTGTTTTCAAAAAGCCATTTAGTGCGCACACAGACACATACACGCACGCAGACATACACACACAAACATGCATACATGCATACACACACACACACACACACACACACACACACACACACACACACACACACACACACACACACACACACACACACTGCATACCTACTGCATACACTGATGCCGTTTGATATATCGTTTTACTAATCATCTGCCACGCAGTAGAGATCTGGAGCCGCCTCTGTCCGCCATGAATGATCACGATGATATCGAAATAATGTTGAAATAATGCCCAATACGCCATTCCTCAAGCCTTCTCAGGTAAATCTGATTCTTTGGAAAGATTGGTGGAACTAATGGAGAGTGAGTGTGTTTGTAGCAATATTCAACAATATTCCAGCAATATCACGGCGGGGACATCAGAAATGGTCTTCACGCTTTGTAGCCATGTGGGGAATCGAACCTGGGTCTTCGGCGCGACGAGCGAACGCTTTGACCACTAGATTACCCCACCATCAATGAACGAATGGGGATGATATATTCAATCCGTGGACACTTCCCCTATCCGATAGCACTTCCGACCCTTAAACGTTCAGAAGCTCCCACCTTCCCAAGACAGGACTCGTACTGTGTCCAAGACAACAAGTACCATTAATCATGTATCTATAGAAAACAAAGCGATCGTATGTTTAACAAAAATGTTTAAAGGGTGGTAAAGAGTTGAAGTTAAAAGGGAGGTAGTACAGGTTGAACACATTTGAACCTTTCTGAACAATTATGAACACTGCAATTTATCTGTATCTTTCCGCAAACGATGTAATATATTTCCATTGAATAAAAGACATGAATGTGTGTAACCCTTGACCAGCTTGTGGTCATTCAATAAACCGACCTAGTTTTAACTGTTTGACTCGTTGTATTGTTTCATTATTAAGTATATTCATTCCCATTTTCCGTATTGTCAACTGTATGCTTGTGTCATATATTAGATGCAATAACTGTGTACGCAATCCCTTTGGAGATTGTAACACACCTTAGTTTGGTGCTATTACATTCTTGAAAAAAAGAAACGTCTCTGCCAATTTAGAAGAATTTATGGCGTTAGTTTAAGAACAACAGTTATGTGTTCGTTGCTAGGCAACCTGCGGTCTGTCATGAAATAATCAGTACCAGCTGATATCAGTGACAGGTATGTCTTCTCAATGATGGATGTTACATTCAAAGGTAAAGATTGCACAGTCGGTACACTTCTAACGTAGTCAATCCTTCAGGTACAGAAGTATACACCTATTGGGTGAGTGAGTGAGTCTAGTTGTACGCCGCTTTTAGCAATATTCCAGGAATATCACAGAGTGGGACACCAGAAATGGGCCCATGTGGGGAATCGAACCCGGGTCTTCGGAGTGACGAGCGGACGCTGGTATACAACTATTGCAGATACCACACTGAATAAGTGAATAAGGTACGAGTGGTGGGCGGGGGCAGGGGATCGATAATTGGTACAAATCCATGTTTCTTGTGCCTCATCTCGGTCATACGTACATCCATGCATAAAGATTCAGAGAGGAAACACTCTAAACAGGACTGCAGGAAACGGGTACGACTTACCACTTTTAAGTTTTATGTCGAGCAGAATTCCAGCCCCAGCCTTTGGTTATCACATTATACACGTTTGAGGTTCAGTCAGTTTGGCAGGTGCGGTGAAGAATACAATCGTGTCCGTGGATATTTCCTGGTGGACTTCAATTTACTGTCCCGCGGGACAGGTATTTCAGGAACACCTGGTATCATCCACAGGGGATTGTATTGCTGAAAATAATACGTCCTGGGTCTTACAAGCGTACACTGATATCCATGTACATATAAAGAAGGAAAGGGATGCCAACGCACAAACTTGTCAAACACCCCTCTCGTAAATGGGCGAAATCTGGGTGGGAAATTGTGAAATACACAGCCGAGATTCTTACTGAAAATGCTTTCGCATTACAACATCTCAAATGAAATGAGTGGATGATTTTACCTGCCATACACGACTTTATTGGAAAATTAGCGGTATCGAGTGATCGAGGCCACCATGTTTGTCCTTCACCTTCAATAGACTCGCACCAACGACGAGCTACTCTCTGATTGGTTAAAAATAAAATACCAGTATTATTCTTATTTCGTGGCGCGATATTTAGGAAATAAAATTCGTCCTCGTGCTTTAATTATAATAGTTAAGGGCAAAACTATACTTTATTACAAAACACATTGGGGTAGAGCGAACTTTATTTCCTAAATAGAGTAGCTCGTCGTTGGTGCGAGTCTATTGAAGGTGAAGGACAAACATGGTGGAATATCTAGCGATTACGAAAGGTTATGTCTTTTTTCGCCGATTGCGTGTTTTCCATTGAAATACTTAGTATTTCTTCGCCGAGAAGCGATGATTTTCGTAGGCAGGTTTTTGGCGTACAAATGAAAAAGTTGTCTTTTCCCGAGTTCCAAGCAAAGTTACTCGGTCAATAGTGCACCGATTTTGATAATTTTGGATTTAATCGAAGGGGAATTCATCTGGCTTTATTTCAGTAGAGATCTCGGCTGTGTATTTCACAATTTCCCACCAGATTTCGCTCATTTACGAGGGGGAATGTTTGACAAGTTTGTGTGCGTTACATATCCCTTTCCTTCTTTGTATATGGATATCAGTGTACGCTTGTAGGACCCAGGACATATTATTTTCAGCAATACAAGCCCTGTGGTATCATCACTGTTTGATAATGGTTATATATATAATATATATATATATATAAAACAATTTCTCTCTCTCACTCGCTCTCTCTGTCTGTATGCATGTATGTATATATATATATATATATATATATGTATATATATATGGAGAGAGGTGAGAAAAATGAGGAAAGAAAGAAAAAGAGGGGAGGGACAGAGAGGAAAGAGTGAGAAGAGAGAGAGGAACAGAGAGGAGGGGAGAAAAGGGTGGGAGGGACACAGGAGGTGCGAGAGGGAGGTGGGGTGAGGGAGGTGGGAGAAAGGGAGGTGGTGGGGAGAGAAATGGGGAGGAGAGGTGAGGGGAGAATGGGGAGAGAGGAAAAGGGGGGACCTGGAGGGGGGGGAGGGAGGGGGACAGGAGGGGGGGAGGGGGACGGGGAGGGAGGGGACAGGGGGAGGGGACGGGGGACAGAGGACAGGACAGAGGACAGGGGGAGGGAGGGAGGGGGGGAGGGAGGAGGAGGGAGGGGAGGGGGAGACAGGAGGGGAGGGGAGGGGGGAGGGGACAGGGAGGAGGGAGGACAGGGGACAGGAGGGAGAGGGGGACAGGGGGAGGAGGGACGGAGGAGGGAGGAGAGGGGAGGGGGGACGGAGGACAGGGGGGGGACAGGGGGAGGAGGGACAGGGGAGGGGGACGGAGGGGACGGGGAGGGAGAGAGGGGGAGAGGGAGAGGACCTATAAGGAGGGAGGGGACAGGGAGAGAGGGGAGGAGACCTGAGGAGGGAGAGGACACAGGAGGAGGAGGAGACAGGAGGGAGGAGAGAGGGAGGACAGAGGAGGGGACAGAGACCAGGACGGACAAGAGAGACAGAGGAGAGAGAGGGGACGGAGAGGACATGGAGAGAGGAGACAGAGAGGAGAGAGACAGAGGAGACAGAGGAGGAGAGGACACAGAGAGAGAGGGGACAGAGGAGAGAGACAGAGAGAGAGGGAGGAGGAGACAGAGGAGAGACAGAGAGACAGGGAGAGAGGACAGAGAGAGGAATAGAGAGAGAGAGAGAGAGGAGAGAGAGAGAGACAGAGAGAGAGAGAGAGGGACAGAGGAGAGAGAGACGGACAGAGAGACAGAGACAGGAGAGAGGACAGACAGACAGACAGACAGAGAGACGGACAGACAGAGAGAGAGACAGAGAGAGGAGAGAGGAGAGAGAGGACATCCCCAGTATCCCAGGTAGGTGGCTCAGGATTGGTTGCTGGCATGAGTCCCACGCCGTCATATCGCTGTCATATTGCTGTCATATTGCTGTCATATTGCTGTAATCGGCGTACATCCTGACTCTTTTACGTGTTGCTGGTTGTTGGAATGTGTCCCCAGCAGTCATATTGCTGTCATATTGCTGTAATCGGCGTACAACCTGACTCTCTCACGTGTTGCTGGTTGTTGGAATGTGTCCCCAGCAGTCATATTGCTGTCATATTGCTGTAATCGGCGTACAACCTGACTCTCTCACGTGTTGCTGGCTGCTGGAATGTGTCCCCAGCAGTCATATTGCTGAAATATTGCTGTAAGCGGCGTACCTCACTCACTCACTTGTAACTGATATCTTTCTGTCCGTGTTTTCAACAGTTGTATATTTCACACCATTGTTTTATGAGTATAACAATTATACTTTTGATATAACATTGCAAATGATTTACTAATTGGTCTCGTAGCAATGTGGCTGAAATAACGCAGATGTCATGTTCAAGGTGAATTCACTCACTCACCCTGGAAAATGGGGGTCATGACACTGGTGCATGAACCAGGGTCTAGATTTTCGAAGCTCACTTAGCGTTAAGATAGTCGTAAGTTAATGTTAATGTATGGCACTTACGACTATCTTAACGCTATGAGAGCTTCGAAAATCTGAACCCTAAGAGGTTGACAAGGGGTTTTGTGTCATAAATGATGCAACTCATTTCTTTGACTGGGGAACGGAACGATAAAAAAGTATGAACGCGATAAAACCCTTTCTAAGTCTACGGGAAACCAATTCAAGGTTGGACCCATGCTAACGGGATCGGGTAGTCAGGCGCTGACTTGGTTGACACATCTCATAATATCCCAATTGCGTAGATCGATGCTCGTGCTGATGACCACTAGATTGTCTGGTGCAGACTCGAATATTTACAGACCGCCGCCATATAGCTGGAATAGTACGGCGTTAAACAGCCAACCAACCAATCCTTCCAAGATGAATGTCTATTGCAGGATTCCGACTATATCATTCCATCACGGATATCGTGTCCATGGATCACATCAAATAGTCTTAATATCATGTGTTCACGAATTCATATGCCATATGTCAATTCTCAAGACAACCATTATCAACGACATGTTTGATTGTAATACCTGAGAACTACCCCAAAATGTAATATTTTGATCAAATGAATTAAACAGTGACTACAGATTATCTGGCAACGTGATGACGCCACACGTGGTCACGTCTGAACACCACAACGTTACTCAACATATGGATTATGCCCAATTTATTGTCGTATTAGCAGCACGTCAAGTGCCACAGTATACACGAGTATATTATCAACATGGGTTCACCATAGTACGTGTATATAATTAAGAAAACAACATAAAGCTATGCATGTTCTCCCTAACAAATATACTTATTAATTATGGCGGTGGTGCGGCCCAGTGGCTAAAGAGTTCACTCGTCACGCCGAAGACTCGGGTTCGATTCCCCACACAGGTACATTGTGTGAGCCCATTTTCGGGCATGACATTGCTAGGATATTGGTAAACTGTAACACATTAAACCAATAAAACCACACTCGCTCACATAACATTACCCCGCCTTGGTCTCTCAAGTCTACCTTTCTATCTCCACAGGTGAAGCCTATTTCTGGTGTCCCCCGCCGTGATATTGCTGGAATATGCTAAAAGCGCCGTAAAACCATACTCACTCACTCACTCACTATCCCCACAGAATCCTGCCACTTGTGGTGGTGGGATAGCCTAGTGGTTAAAGCGTTCGCCTGTCACGCCGAAGACCCGGGTTCGATTCCCCACATGGGCACAATGTGTGAAGCCCATTTCCGGTGTCCCCCGCCGTGATATTGCTGGAATATTGCTAAAAGCGCCGTAAAACCCAACTCACTCACTCACTCACTCCTGCCACTTGCCCCATCAGTTTAGTTTGGGGGCTTTTTTGGACAAATCCAACCTGTCTTCTCTTCAAAGCTAGTCGTCTTCCACTTGTAACCATTCTTTTTAACCAGCATCGCTGACCGTGCAAACTGCGGAAAATTGGCCTTCCCGGGAGCCCAGTAGGTGTACTTGGCCGACGACCCGTCCATGTACGTCCAGCCACCAGGAAAGTCATAGTACACGCCGATGAAGATCTTTTCTTGAGCTAAAAGTTAAATGTCATTTTGTCAGTGACATACTTAACATCTTAAGTTTGAAATTGGACTGAAATATGTTTTTATGATCACATAACGACCTTAACATAAGATAATTTAAACAAGAATGAAATATTTTGTAATAGTGGAGATGAACCGTTAGTAAAGCAGCCCCCTCCCCGGGCGAGTATGTACAGAATGTAGTACTGGTATGAAATTCAGTTTCTACATCATTCATCTGTATCCTCTCACGCACCGGAACAGGGGACGTCTCAAGCGCCGCACTTGTATATATGTGCACAGTATCCTGTAAGGCGTGCCATTAACCTGTTATTGTGGGTTCGATTCCCGCGGGCCCCGACTATAGGTTTGGTGCAAGGACCACATCTGTGTGTATCACTAATATTGTCAGTATCTAAGACTTATCTTATTAAAACAAATTCCAGATCAATCCGACATGTCAGGATATGACTGAAATACTGTTAAAGGTGATTTTAAACCCACTCACTCACTCAACCACCCTACTACGCATTCACCCATCCTGCCACTCACTCAGTCAGTCACTCAATCACAATCACTCAATCAATAACTCACTCCAGTTACTCACTCAATCACTGAACCATCCAATCACGCACTCAATTACCGAAAACATCCAATCACGGAATCAGTTACAGAACCTTCCAATCACGGAATCAGTTAAAGAACCATCCAATCACGCAATCAATTACCGAACCATCCAATCACGCACTCAATCACTGAACCATCCAATCACGCACTCAATCACTGAACCATCCAATCACGGAATCAGTTACCAGAACCATCCAATCACGCACTCAATCACTGAACCATCCAATCACGCACTCAATCACTGAACCATCCAATCACGCAATCAATCACCGAACCATCCAATCCACGCACTTAATCACTGAACCATCCAATCACGGAATCAGTTACAGAACCATCCAATCACGCAATCAATCACCGAACCATCCAATCACGCACTTAATCACTGAACCATCCAATCACGGACTCAGTTACAGAACCATCCAATCACGCAATCAATCACTGAACCATCCAATCACGCACTTAATTACAGAACCCTCCAATAGGCGGACTCAATCACTGAACCATCAAATCCTGCACTCAATCACTGAACCATCCAATCAGGTACTCAATTACCTAACCTTCCAATCATGCACTCAATTACCAAACCACCCAATTACGCACTCAATTACCGAACCATCCAATCAGGTACTCAATTACCTAACCCTTCCAATCACGCACTCAATTACCAAACCACCCAATTTCGCACTCAATTACCAAACCACCCAATTTCTGCACTCAATTACCGAACCATCCAATCAGGCTCTCAATGACCGAACCATCCAATCACGCACTCAATCACTGAACCATCCAATCACTCACTTAATTACAGACCCATCCAATCATGCAATCAATTACTGAACCATCCAATCACGCACAATATCACTGATCCTTCCAATCAGGAACTCAATCACTGAACCCTCCAATCACGCATTGCTTAACTACAGAACCATCCAATCACGCACTCAATTACCGAACCATCCAATCAGGCACTCAATTACAGAACCATCCAATCACGCACTCAATCACCAAAGCATCCAATCACGCACGCAATCACTGAGCCTTTCCAATCACGCACTCAGTCACTGAGCCATCCAATCGCGCACTCAATCACTGGAGCCATCCAATAACGCACTGGAAGCACTGAGCCATCCAATCACGCACTCGATCACTGAACCATCCAGTCAGGCACTCAATTACTTAACCATCCAATCAAGCACTTGATTACCGAACCATCCAATCAGGCACTCAATAACTGAACAGTCCAATCACGCACGCAATTACCGAACCATCCAATCAGGCACTCAATCAATGAACCATCCAATCAGGCGCTCAATTACCGACCCACCCAATCACGCACTCAATTTCTGAACCATCCAATCAGGCACGCAATCACTGAACCATCCAATCAAGCACTCAATTACCGAACCATCCAATCACGCACGCAATCACTGAACCATCCAATCACGCACTCAATTACCGAACCATCCAATAACAGCTTCCCTGGTTCATCGACTCCAGGTTATACAAAACACAGCCGCCAGGGTAATAACTTGTTGTCCTCGAAGAGACCACATCACCCCAAGTTAAAGAGAACTGCATTGGCTACCCGTTGCCAGACGCATAAAATTCAAGTTGCTCACCATTATCTACAAGTGCCTGAAGACCAACACTGCTCCATCTTACTTGTCATCTCTTCTTAACAACCATAGACCAACAAGACCTCTTAGATCACAAGATAAAGATCTGCTTATCACCAGAACACCCAGGACCAAATACGGGGACCGCTGCTTTGAATGTGCAGCTCCCATGCTATGGAACAACCTCCCTATGTCGCTAAAATCCGCCCCAAGTCTACAAAGTTTTCGAAAACATTTAAAGACACATCTATTTGAAATGAAATAGATTGAACTGCACAAGCGCCTGTGAGCAGCCTAGCTGGAACTCGGCGCTATAGAAGTAGATAATTATTATTATTATTACTCAATTTCCGAACCATCCAATCACGTACTCAATTACCGAACCATCCAATCACGCACTCAATCACTGAACCATCCAATCACGCACTCAATTACCAGAAACATCCAATCACGCACTCAATCACTGAACCATCCAATCACGCACTCAATTACCGAACCATCCAATCACGCACTCAATTACCGAACCATCCAATGAGGCACTCAATTACTGAACCATCCAATCAGGCACTCAATCACTGAACCATCCAATCGGGCACTCAATTTGTTTACGCAGTGGAATTACTAAATTAATTTGTGAACGTGACGAAAAAACGTGCTTTAACTAAAATGGTAAATAAACAACCTTCTTGCACCTCCGACCACCAAACTAAATATGATACTTTTGCTAAACTACATGAACTAAATAAGCTATCTGATAAGATACACAACTATAATTCTAAATTGTGGTATCTATACTATGCCCGAATATGGCAAACTATTTGTGTAATCTAACGACCAGAGTCTCACTGATCACAATTGTCGACCATTCACCTAGCCGTCAGAAACCTATCTGCTCGACTCTGCACGTGCAGAAAGTGACTGCACGAGGCGTTACGGTTGCGTTTTGATGCAACGTTCATGGTTCTTGTAAAGATGTGTTTTGGCTATCAGATAACTAAAAACCAAAGAAACTAAATTTCTCTCCAGAACATATCCCCCTTTGCTGATAAGACCCTGGTCTTTCAGAGAGACATCTGTTTACATCTAATTATACTAAATGTTGTGTAGACTTGTACTGAACTTGAAATGTACACGATGTTCGTCCTATTCTGGATACCACTCCAGTGGACAAAGCTTGGTAATAGGTCTAGTCAACACCGATTTCCCCACTTGAACATCCACCACTCTGACATGTCCATCTTTGCTTGGATATATCTTGGTGATTCTACCTAGTGGCCAGATTCCACGTGGAGATTCAGGACTAACAACAATGACAACGTCATTTATTTTCAAGTCCTTACTTGTAGCTTGCCATTTCTTGCGGACATTGAGAGTGGGTAACCACTCTTTCATCCACCTTTTCCATATATGCCTCAGTAACTCCTGCACACGTCTCCAACGTTTACGAGGATTGATGTCTTGTAGGTCTTCCTCAGGGGCAAGGCCACCACATTGACCATGTAGAAATGGTTTGGTGTAAGAGGCACAACATCACTGGGATGTGCGCTCTGATATGTCAGAGGTCGAGAGTTTAACAAAGCCTCTGCCCCTATAAAGGCGGTCATCAGTTCCTCGTCTGATATATCACCAGAACTAAGAACAGCATAGCTTGCTCTTTTGGCTGATTTAATCAAAGATTCGAAAGTTCCACCAAATGTGGAGCATGTGGTGGATTAAACTTCCACACGACCTTTCTGCTTGCTAGAGAAGCTTTTAGATTGTCTCCATCAAGTTCCGATATTAGCTGTCTAAGTTCCTTGACGGCTCCTACAAAGTTAGTGCCGTTATCAGAGATGACTTCATTCGGCATTCCTCTTCTGTGTGCCATACGAGAGAAAGCGTTCAGGAAAGAGTCGGTGTCTAAACCAAAAGCTATCTCCAGGTGTACCGCTCGAGTTGATAGACACGTGAATAAACACAGATACCGTTTCTGTCGACTTTTCCCCCGACCTTGCTTTGTTAGAAAGGGACCAGCAAAGTCTACACCTGTCTGAGCAAAGGGTCTCATGGAACATCTAACCCTGGACACTTGGTAAATCTGCCATTATCTGTGTAGCAGGCTTGGTTTTCTGACGTCTACACCAAGCACACTCATGTTCCCAACTACGAATCTCTTCACGAGCTGCTATAATCCAAAACCTACTTGACAATGCAGCCAATGTGTAATTGGTTCCCATATGACAACAGACTTCATGGAATTGTTTCACGATCAACTTTGTTACCCAGTGAGCTCTAGGAAGTATGACTGGAAAACGCGATTCATAGGAAAGATCCTCAGCATATCTGAGTCTACCACCTGATCTGATCAGTCCAGAATCGTCTAAAATGGATGTAAACCCAATAATTTGCTAGATTTAGGGAAGCTGTTTTCCTTTGGTCAAAGCTGCATATTCCTCAGTAAATGCTTCCTTTTGAGTGTTCAAAAGAACTAGTGTCTCAGCATCTTGAATTTCATCGGCATCAAGCTCACCAGATTTCCTAGTTTCTCCAGAAGAAACATTGTGAACGAACCGAAGTATCCAGGCAGTAACTCTGCACAATCTCCTCCTAATCTGAATATCTTGAAGGGTCCAAGTGCCAGTTCATCACTGTAGCAGCTTTACATGTTACCATTGTAATATCTGACTGACATTCCGTGTCTTTCTAAGTTTCTCATCAACTTTCAAGTTCTTTGATTTGGCCACTCTTTCTCATCTTGTTTTATAAACTCTGGACCTTGGAAGCCATTCCTTTCTATTTAAGGTTTCAACATGTGCTCCTCTTGTGAGAATATCAGCAGCATTCTGCTTGGTTGGGGACATATTTCAACTGACTTGGGTGAGTATTGTCCTGTATGAACCCAACTCTGTTTGCAACAAAAGGTTTAAAGTTTCTGCTTTGATTTTTAATCCAACATAAGACATTTTCACTGTCTGACCAAAACTTTACTGATTTTGGAGAAACAGCAAGAGCCTCTGTGACAATTAGTGTCAGTCGTACACCAAGAACAGCTGCAAGCAGTTCCAACCTAGGGAATACTCTTTGCTTTAGCGGAGCAACTCTGCTTTTGGATGCTACTAGAGTGCTAGACCTGCTTTGACTGGGGAGGTTACTTACACAGTAGATGACTGCGCCAAATGCCTTGAGAGAAGCGTCTACGAATACATGCAACTGTTGGTCAATTGCAGCTTGATTTAAACCTATGTTTCTCGGAAATCTGAGAGAAGAAATCAGCTGTACTTCATTGTACCACTTCCATGTTTTTAGCTTCAAGATAAGGGATTCATTTTCTCATCCCATCCGAGCCCAGCAAGCCACATTTGCTGCAGTAAGATTTTTGCTCTCACAACGAATGGTGCTAGTAATCCTAACGGATCAAAACCTTGGCACTTCTCTGAGAAAGGATCTCTTTGTCACTGTGAGCAATTTGTTTTTGAACTACAACCAAAGTTAATTCCAGTCAGCTTCAGCACACCATGACTTCAGTCCTGTTTCCTTTGACTGGATGGCAACTCATCTGTCAATATGCTAATTTCTGCAGCCCGTCTTCTGCTGGAATTTCCCATTCAGAACATTCTTTTGAATTTGATAGCCATTTTCTGGAGCGTAGCATACCTGCTGTTCCCCAAAGGTTCATCAGCTTGTTGTAAAGTTGTAATGCATCAATGTCAGTTTGAACTGAATCTATGCTATCGTCCATGTGTTGATTTTAACAACTGTCGTTGACGCCATAGTCAAGTCTTGTTTCATGTAATTTTAGTGTGCTCCTGTGTGATGTACTGAGCCAGAAAAGGTGAGCAGTTTATCCCAAACACTACTGAGAGAATTCATAAACAACGGGAGGTTTGACTCTGATCATTTGATCGCCAGAGAAACCTGAAGTATGGACGGCCACACCTGCAATCTCTATTTGCAAACACATTCCGCGACGTCACAGATGAGTCCAACTGGATACCTTCTAAATCTCAAAAGTATCTCAAACAGATCATTTTGCATCTTGGGACTCTGGTGTATAACACATCATTAAGGAAATGCTAACTACATTTTGCAGATGCGTCAAATACCAACCCAAGACTTTTGTTGTTGACCTGTCCATATTCACCACTGGAAATGAGGTGCTACCATCTTTGATTTACTGATTTCTTCCTGGAACTTTTCTGATGTAATTCTTTTCTCAAGGGTATCTTTAGCTATGACATCTTCATATGCTGCTAAGATGGTATCATTTTTTGACAATTTCTTCTCTGTATCTTTCAAACGTTTCAGCAATGCCATCTCTCATAATTGTCTGGCAATATTTCAGGATCCAATTCCAAGGAATGCCTACTTTATATCGCTCATTTGTGTAGCTAAGGGACGTTTTAACAGCTTGAAGTGCATCTTCCTCTTCAGGACTCAACTTGTGTTGCAACAGCAACCTCTTCAGTTTCCCAAAACTTCTGAACTAGTTCATCAAGATAACTCATCTGCACACCCAGAAACAGCATGCTGAACAAAGCATACATGTGACATCTGGTTCTGGGATGCACAACCTTTTGAATCGTATCCCACACATGTCCACACTCTAACGGTGTGAGTCTTGCACTCTGGCTTCTCCAGGGTAGTCCATACAGTTCTTTTTGTGAACTGTGTAACTTCGATATAATCCATCCCTATGAGGGATGTCTATTATTGGCGGAGAAACTGGTTTCTTAGGAAAAATCTACACGTTCCAAATGTTTCAGTTTTCTGATCTTTTGCCAGTTCACAGCAGGCAATGATCCTGTCACTTTGTAGTCGTCAACGCCTTCACTGACATTTGTACTGAACCATCAACACTTTCAAGGTCAAAGTGAATACACCGACTATTAAACGTCTCAGTTTTCGCTATTCAAACGTTAACAGAGATCTGTTGAGATCTACCTTGAAGACCTAATTGATTAGCAATGTCCTCATTAATGTAAGTTTGAGTACTGGCGTCATCCAATGAGCATTGACCTTTATTTCAGAAGTGCCATTCTTTAAGACAACTGGTACAGTCCTGAGTGCATAGGTCTTAGCTTGTTGTTTAGCAGTTGACATTGTAACAGATGAAAATTGCTCTGGTACTATCTGGAGGTTTGTCTCAACATCAACTTGCACCGTGTTTTGCTGCTAAGGAAGTAAAATGATTATGTGTTGCCTTGGCATCCATCAATGTTGTACTCTTTCCGACTTCGTTGACAATGTTTCCTATATGGCCTTTGTCTAAGCCATCGAAAAACAAAGTTGTATGCGTTTTATTACAGTTTCCCATCTGTTGGAAACAATCAAGTTTCTTTCAGTTTATTAATACACTTTGAGGTTGTATGGTTTTGCATTTGACATACATGACACTTGAGTGTTTTCTTTCTCATTGTTCTTTGCACCAAGAGTAAACACCTTTCTGTGTAATGTGAACATGATTGATCTTATCTTATATTTTTCTGAAACACCATGTTTAACCTCTGATGCTATCATCTGAAATTCAGATTCTCCTGACTACCCATTCACGCAGAGTTTCTACTGACTCTTGCCTTTGTGATTCGAACATCCATCTCTGAAAGTGAACTAACATTGATTCAGTCAGTTTTGTTTTTTTTATAGAGAGAAGACAGCCGTCTCCCAACTCTTCTACCTTATCATTGTCTCTTAGACTTACAACCAAGACATCCAACAAATCGGCGAATTGTTCAAAATCCCTTTGCATTTCCGTTTCTAACAGGTTTGAATTTTGAAACTTCCTCTATTTTCAGAGCTATCTCTCCGCTTACCTCCATATCTCCTATATCAAGTTTTTCTAACCCAATGTCGTAAGCGTAAGCACTGTGGCCCAATCTATTGACTAATGTTAGAGCTTCACCTGACAAATATTGTTTTAGTTGCAGCAACTTATATTCGCCTGTTGCGGGGCTTTGTCCACACATGCCATAAATGCTGCTCTCCAGCTTTCATATTCTTTGAACTTTTACCTGAGAATACAGGAATTGAAACTCTTTTCAGTTGTTTCCACATGTCTCGTCCAATTTCAGCATTTTCAGAGTTATCTGTCACAACCTTTTGTCTACCATGAACTGGTTGTTGTAGCTGCGGTTCTATTGGCTTTACATCATCACCATGCTTTGAAACTTGATCACTTCTAACCGACTTTTGTCATCTTGAACAGAATCGTGATCCCTATTGTCATACAACCTGTCAATACCCTCTCTCAGACTACCTGCTGAAGTACTAGCAGTATTGTTCAAGTATACCAAAGCCATGTTTACGGCAGTTTCACTGTCTTCTTCAAGTGGCTCAATCTCTTGAATAGTTTTATGAAACTTTTCTAGATCATCAATTTCTTGATAAGCTTCAATAAAGCTTACTATAACACCCACAGTCTTGCTTGCTTTGTAGTGAGGCAACCTTGTTAATATAATCTCTGATTGACTGTCTTGAAGGTAGTTCTTGATCAAGTAAAGCTAACAACTGGTTTTAGCTTTTGTGAGTGCCGTTTTCGAACTGGTCTTTGCACGTTTAAGTTTTATTATTTGTAAATTGAGCATGGTACTCTTGCTATCGGCTTCTGGTTTGGCCATGATGAAAGTAAAAATATTGAAAAAATAACACTATCTACACTGGGAGAAAGAAAGATCACCTAACACTTACCTGAATAAATAAACTCAGTTCAGAAATAAAGAGCAGTAACCACGCTCTGCTACCAAATGTTTACGCAGTGGAATTACTAAATTAATTTGTGAACGTGAGACGTGAAAAACGTGCTTAACTAAATGGTAAATAAACAACCTTCTTGCCACTCCGACCACCAAACTAAATATGATACTTTTTCTAAACTACATGAACTAAATAAGCTATCTGATAAGATACACAACTATAATTCTAAATTGTGGTATCTATACTATGCCCGAATATGGCAAACTATTTGTGTAATCTAACGACCAGAGTCTCACTGATCACAATTGTCGACCATTCACCTAGCCGTCAGAAACCTATCTGCTCGACTCTGCACGTGCAGAAAGTGACTGCACGAGGCGTTACGGTTGCGTTTTGATGCAACGTTCATGGTTCTTGTAAAGATGTGTTTTGGCTATCAGATAACTAAAAACCAAAGAAACTAAATTTCTCTCCAGAACACAATTACCGAACCATCCAATCACGCACTCAATCACTGAACCATCCAATCACGCACTCAATTTACCGAACCATCCAATCACGCACTCAATTACCGAACCATCCAATGAGGCACTCAATTACCGAACCATCCAATCACTCAATCACTGAACCATCCAATCAGACTCAATTATCGAACCATCCAATCACGCATTCAATTACCGAACCATCCAATCACGCACTCAATCATCCACTCATCCACTCACTCACTCAGTGCTGTAGGTAAATACCAGAGTGTTCCACTAGTCTGACGGCGATGTCTTGTTTCTTCTGGCTGTCTACTTGAAAGAGGGAGGTGTCTCCTGGTAGGTTCTTCTGCCTCCTGAAACCGCTTCTTTGTCATTGTAGTAGATCAGGTATAAGTCAGTTTCCTTGAAGTAAATCCACACCATAGGCTGGATAATATGGAAAAGAATGGTTTGTAAATCTACACACGATCGTGAACTGAAAATGCCCCGAGACAGATACGGTATTCATGGGACACATAAAGTATAGTGAGATTCTGTATCCTCGAAACTTTGAGAAGCTTGTGTTCTCACGGCACCACGTTGAAACACGTTGAGTCCTACCGTTGGCTCGGTAAAGAAGGAGACGTGATTCCCCGATGAAAGAGAACTCTTTTCCACTCACGCCTTCCCCATCGTCAATGGAGACTTCGACGTTGATGTTCTCGCGTCAGAATTCAGTTCTGGCGTCAGACTGGGCGTCTTGCACTTGTGCCGTAGAGATGTAGATATAGTCGAACTTTTCTCGCAGATACACCTCTGTTGCCAGGTACGATATGCGTTGTAAGGGTTGCTGGCTGAAACCTGTGCCGGAGGTTCGAGTCCTAGAGTGTCGAAACTGGAAGGCGGCCATGGGGACGGTTGATACCTTCATTGCTTGGCTAATAATGTCGCCATAAGTGCCAACTAGTGTTTTCTAACACGTTGAATCGACGAACAATGACAGAGGTACCGGTTTGAAGCATTGTCAACAACATATATTTTTATTCGTGCAATTCGAACACAAAAATGCTTGGTTGTGTTTCTTTGACCATTTTAACACTCTTTGTGGTTGAGTGAGTGACTGAGTTTAAAGCAACCATAAACAGACTTTCACTCAAATCGAAAAATTCTTTCACAAAATAACCGAAGAAAGAATTCCATGTCATAATAACTTTTGCCTCTGAGTACAAATATTTGGTGCGTTTATCAACAGTTACATGTTTTGTGTGCGCGCACGTGTGTGTGCGCTTTCTTGTTTGAAATAGTCCCAACTAATGCTGGTCATGTAGTGCTATTTCATTGAGATACCAATCCGTAGTATAACAAAGATACCCGACACACTCAGTTGACTCCGATTGTTCAGACCTTTAGAGGCACAATGTCACACCACATTTCTCAAAAAATACATTATGCATTTCTCTCAATAATACTAACTATTAGCCCTCAGGGAAGCTACCATATAATTTATTCAAAACATAATTACGTATAGGGATTACAATATTAAATTTAAAAGTTCGAGATGAATTAATGCAACGTTGCATTAAATCGACACTCGCGCCCCCTACCGGCCGACCATTATTTCAAGCGAACCCTATAGAGTTATGTCTCTTGGAACACTATAACGCAACTTGGGATTGAAAGCAGTTCGGCAAACACCCTCAGCACCGCCTGCGGCAGTTATCGATGTATGGAGTAATCGTTTTACATTCCATATATGGCAAGTATTATCTGTTTGGAAGCTGTTCGCCTCGAAGTTTCAGTTATCGATTTCAGGCAAGTCGTAAGGGATAATAAGTCTTTTTACTGCATCAACAGGAAGCTAAAGTGAGTACCCCAATATATAAAATAGAGGCCAACATATTGTCGGAAAGTGTGACATTGTGCCTTTAAGGCCAAGTGCCCGGCAGGACTTTGTCGTCTTTCAACCAGCCGCTCTTTCCTCCAAACATTGGCCAGCATCGCGAAGTCTATTCGTTCGTATGCAGCTAGTCTCATGCGAATACATCCTTTGCACTTAAAATATTCTTTAAAACCATCGATTTAAATATAGTTCATGTAAGTGGATCGACGTGTCAGCCACTGGATTACCTGTGAAAATTGGATTTTTTACGGACCGCCGTCATTCAACTCGACAGTTGCTGAGTGTGGCGTTAAACAAACAAATAAATTGACAAAACATATTTAGATCACTACTTGTACGTTTACTGGTTCAGAGGGCATATTACATAATCTCGGGCGGCGGAGATGCCTAGTGGATAAAGCGTTCGCTCGTCATGCCTAAGATCTGGGTTCGATTCTCAACTTGGGTACAGTTTTGGAAGACCTTTACTGGTGTCCAGCGCCGTGACATTGCTGGAATTTTTGCTAAAGGCGGTGTAAAAGCCTACTCACTTATTCACTTTCTTAATCACTCACTCACACAGGTTTACCTCACGCAGGTATTACTCACCGAAATGTTAATTTGTTAGTGAACGTCAGTGGTTGGCAGAAACAATAGTCAGGACACCATATAGACGTTGTGCCATTGTTAAGATCAACTCTAGAGCGGGTTTTGCATAGACGTGTATGAGCAGGATGTGTTGTGAGTCAGTTTAAAACTAGAATTTCACTGCGATCAAGCGGAACTAGGCCGGGCCTGTAGCAGGTACCACACGCATCAAGGACAACTCGCGACATAAATAAAACATGCAAACATCATATACTCGTTGCCTTCGGCTCGTCAGGATGCATCGCTTATAAGTGATTACAATTCAGAAACAGGGACCAAATGAGACCTTCATTTTGTCGCAATACTCACACAACAGTGCTCAAGTCTATTCTTTCGTGTCATACCAAAGACGTTAAAATATGGTACTTGCTGGTCACTGCCTGGCGCTCGGCATTAATGGGTACAACAAGAACTGGTCGGCTCGGAGTTAGTATAATGTGTCTGAGTGGGGTATTCATGCTTCACTGCGGCATGGTATCTCAGTGGGCTAGCGCTATAAAACCAGCCTCAGTCTGGGCTAGTACAAGCAGCCGCACATACACATACACAGGCATGCACGTCGTCATATGAGCGAAATAGTCTCAAGCACGACGTTAAAGCCAATTTCACCTCACCTCACCTCACATCTATTCTTTTGTATGCAAGGTTTTGTATGTTTCTCTCTCCCTTATCCGGGTTAGAATTGGTCTTCAGTAACCCATGGTTGTTGCAAGAAGCGACGGGATTGGGTGGTCAGGGTGAATTGGTTAGCATATGTATCCCAATTGCGTAGACCCATTCTCATGCCGTTGAACACTGGCATGTCTGGTTCAGACTGGATTATTTACAGACAGCCGCCAAATAGCTGGAATATTGTGTTGAACACCAAACAACAACAAACAACATTCCACCGCCCTTGACCACATTTAGTTCTGAATAACGACAATGATGCTACTCACGTTTCTTAGAACGCCATAGTAGACCTTGCTCTTTGGATCCTGTTTGGTGACCTTGTTTTTGAGATCTTGTCTGTTGACCTTAAGATTTGGTCTGTTGACCTTTGAATCATGTCTGTTTACCTTCGGATCTTGTATGGTGGCGTTGCTCTTTGAATCATGTCTGTTTACCTTTGGATCTTGTATGGTGGCGTTGCCATGCCCACCCTGTGCAGCAGGTGCTTGTGGTGGAGTAGTAGTTCTATACTTCCCCTCACTCTTCCAGTAGAACACAGATGTGCAGGAGGTGTTTTCAAAGCATATCAGGGTACACTTTACTCTGCTGACGTGGCTGAAGACAGGACCTGACAGCTCGGCAATGGACGTTCGGCTGTCCAGTTGAAATGAGATTCTTTCATGACGCAGGAAAGGGTTTGGGGGCTGATGACACAGACACATACGCAGTGTGATCCACCAAAATATTAGTTTCATTGTAGCTGTGGCCATATTGCAAGACACTCAACTGAACTGTGCTCAACCCAGATCACAACTATAGAGTCAGTGCCGGATGTGGTTCGGGTTTTAGGCGGAAACGTTTGGCATCAAGTGTTATTTATGGAGACTGTGTGACTGTTTATCGGCGTTAAAATGACAGATTTCCCGAAAACTCAATTATTCATTAAGTTCTGCCTCAACAACGGAAACAGATCCTTAAAACGTTCAACAAGCACCTCATGTTGCACTGAGAATTGTTTTGGAATTGTATCGCTTCTTTCAGTCAGAGAAATCACCGAATATTCGTTTATTGATCTGTTTGCTTAAAGTAACCAAAGTGTATTTAGACATTGTTTTGGAATTTGTTCAAACATTGTTGTGCCATATAGAACTGGGAAAATATGTTAGGTGCCTAGAATAACTATCAACTTGTTTGAAAAAGAACTTAAATAAAATGCACACAGAAGTGAATGATGTTGGGTTGTGTACACTTGTCTGAAAATAACCAGAATATGCCAATGAGAATTCCTTACCTAAACACGTCGTTAGTCCTTAAAGCAGGCAGGACAGGGGAAGACGAGATACAGTGGGGTAACCGGCAGACAGCGGGAAGAGCGCGGACAGATCAGCAAGCCAGGGACAAGGGGGTCCGAGTACTGACCAACCAGTCCATCCCATCTACCTCCAAGGGTCAACCTGACTTCGCCGCTTTCCACTGGTAGCCTCTGCTGTGTAAATTGTTCGCCCGACGACGCATAGTTGTATTGCGAGAATAGCATAACCATTCTTTGTACGCCAAACTGTATCAGTCAGTTGACCTGATGTTGAATGTTAGATGAACATGAAACACAAAACGTTTTGTGGGTAACACAGATGCGCGAATAAACTCTGACATTTGTAAATTGGTAGTATTGGTACGGCTCCCATTTCCTAAGCTGTGAATACACAATGTCTTTCAGAAAGTGGCCAGATATAACGTATGGTATTTTTGAGATTACATTTCCTTAGTAATTTCCAGGGGCGGTGGGGTAGCCTAATGGTTAAAGCGTTGGCTCGTCACGCCGAAGACCCGGGTTCGAATCCCCACATGGGCACAATGTGTGAAGCCCATTTCTGGTGTTCCCCGCCGTGATGTTGCTGGAATATTGCTAAAAGCGGCGTAAAACCAAACTCAGTCAGTCAGTAATTTCCACAATACCATTTAGCAATAGGTCAATTGTAATAATTTGGGGTTCCACGTCCACTGAACGCAATATTTTACGAACGTTTCAGTCACTTGTCGCCCCAACCCCTGAACACTGTTCCGTGGACTTCCCTGGTTCATGTTGATCATGCTTTATGCGAGAGGCTATCGGAATGGCATTCGTGACCAACTCGTGTTAATCCGGGACATGCCGACTGGAGGTTACGGAAACGGGCGAGTGGTGACGAAAGCGGGAATGGTTGGCCAGCCTCGATGACGTTACGGAAACGTGCCGTCTTCAAGCTGTGTATATAGCGCTGTTCATGATGTCATGTACATATAAACATTTACTTTATTATCATTTCAAATCAACTAACAATACTCGTAACTGCAAAATAAAACCTTCTTATGTAGGAAAACCAAGTTCTACGGATAGTCAACTTGTTAATTGCAGTGAGTGTGACGTTTCGGTGTAGGTACTTACACCGTTATCAAGCAAGTGATACACAGAGTTGTAACAAGGAGAATATATACATAGCTGCATTGTGAGTATAAACAATGAACATGGTTGATGTACATTGACTTTCCATAGAACTTGGTTTTCCTTCATCTTTACAACTTCTTTGCATAAAATTCCTCTCAAAGTGCTTGTTGTCAGGTCCTGTTATCATAGCATTGGCGGTGGAGTAGCCTAGTGGTTAAAGCGTTCGCTCATTACGCCGAAGTCCGGGTTAGATTCTTCACATGGGAACAGTGTGTGAAGTCCATATCTGGTGTCCCCAAATAATGCTGGAATATTGCTAAAAGCGGCGTAAAACTACACTCACTCACTAACATAGCAGGTGACACAAAAACCACGCTGTTGTTAACCAGCTCTTGACTAAACGACATCTTCGCTGCTTATCCCGCGTGCTGATTCCAAACCAACTTTCAAAATCTATCCTGGGAATAGTATGCAAAATAGGTAGGACACCCAAGAAAGAATCAATACACAAGAAGGAATGTATACCAACAAACGGTGATACCTACCTGGGTTGCGAGTGGCGACATTGGGAAATCGTATTAATCACATATAGCAGCTGAGGACGAGGTTCCTAAATGTATCGATCCTTTGTGATGAAAGGTTCCACTTCAAGCAGATTTTTTCTTGACTGTTTGACCTTTTAAGTTGCATGGAACACACATTATTAAGCAGTAAATCGGAAAGATCCGTTAACCGTATGAGCGGGCATCCTAATATCAACCACTTGAAATGATGGCATTTCTTTCTAAATGGCATTGTGTATTCAAACTTGAAAGAAATAGGTGTGTCAAGAATTGTAGATATGGATGTGTGTAATTCATTGCTTGTTTTTAATTGTACACGTCAATGTGGTTTAAATTTTACGCAATTTTGAAATGTGTGAAAAAGGAAATGCCTTTCAAATATACTTTGAATTTACATGGACTTATGTGTATGTGTACACCTGTGAATACACAATACCATTTAGAAAGTGGTCAAATGTAGCATATGTTAGATTTGGGATTACACTTTCTCAGCATACAACGTCAGCCATCTCACCCACCCAACCACCTCTGCTTTAATTTTTTGACGATAAGGTACCTGATTGAGGATATAGATTCGAATCCCTTATGGGACTCAATCCAACAAAAAGTATTAGAATCTGTACTTAACTGAGAAAGTGTATCCATGTCAGCCCGGTTGTGTTACTATATGTGTGAAATATATCCTATGTGCCATTAAATATTAACTCGGTCTCCCTACTACTCGGAGTTACACATTCTTTAGAATTGATTTCCAGTTTGGCCATTAACAACAACAATGTCTAAACTTGGTAAAGGATTAGATGATTGTCCTCCGATACAAACGAGACGAGTAAAGCAATTCATAAAATTCCAAAGTAGTGTAGCGACTATCCTCCTTGTGGCTTGAGATGTAATGTGAATGAGAGGCAAGAGTTACTTCTCCATATATACCTCTCTAAGGTAGATGACACTGGGACTTCTATCCTGTCCCAGATCATTCTATAATATTCTGTCTAAGTGTGGCAAAGTCTACACATAGCACACCATTGCCCCTTACTGAATCTGCAGGTACAATGTATAACAGTTTATACACTGCAGCACCTAGTAACACAGCCTCATAAAAAGTACAAGTTTAACACTGATCATGTTTGTTGTTTATGTCATAACGTTTGCCTTTGATAATATTATCATCTAATTCAGGTTCTTGTATAACTCTAGGTTTATCTTAAGGTATCAATCGTTTCTAAATATATATCTGGTGGACTTCAGGATTGTCTACATTGATTTACTTACACTGTACTATTTCAACAATCTACACTTGATGTTTTGAGAAAACAGTTAATATTTTGACAAACAGATCTTTGGACATTGATTTTGTTATAGTTGTAATGTATAGAGTTGTTAGCTAATGCTATGCATTTTATAATGATATAACATGTTTATTCTAAGTGATGGTTAATTATATTTAAGCACCTTTAATATTTAGCAGCAGAAAAAAACGTCAGTACGAGTTCAAAATTAGATAGGCACTGAAATCAAATCATTACAGAAATGGACATAATAAGCAGATCAAAAACATTTTTTGTGTACAATATTCTGACACATCAATAAATAACTCAGCACAATTTCAAGACATCACGTGAACGTTTGCAGTCCATTCAGGCTCTTGACTTCAGTATCTAGTGTGACCACCACGAGCGGCAATAACTGCAGCACAGCGTCTATGCATGAGAGTGCACCAATCGATTGATGAAGGACATTGGGACCTGGAACCACACTCTGAGAAAGGCCTGGCGCAATAAAACGGCCGTGTTCGGCCTTGGTATGACATTATTCAGTCTCCTCTGAATTTCATCCCAAAGATGTTCAATTGGGTTTAAATGAGGACTCATGGCTGGTCACTGCATAATGTTGACACTGTTCTGCTGTAGGAAGTCCCGTGTAGCTCTGACAGTATGGGCCCGGGCATTATCATGCTGGAAAATGTTGTTCCGGTGACGTTTGAAATGTGGTATGCCGTGGGGTCTCCAAGCTTGGTCGATGTAACACACCGCTGTGATGCCGGCTCCTCTCCCTGGACCAAGGTTCTGGAACACCACAGGACCCATTTTCTGGTTCAGGCCTATTCCACCCCATACCATGATGCTTGCACCTCCCCATGAGTCTATTTCCATAACACATTGGCCACGTCGTCGCCATATTCGTCGCCAGTTTTGGTGTTGTAGGGCAAACTGTAGACGTTCACGCTGATGTCGAGGGGTGACGATAGGTCTACAGTAAGGTCTACGGCAATGGAGGTTCCCGTTGTTAAGACGTCGGCGTACTGTATCAGTACTGATTGGTGTTCCGTGTGTTCCCACTGTCTGGCGTGTTGTTTCGGATGCCTGCATGAAGGGATTCTGTACATGCTGTCGCACAACATGGCAATCTTGTCGTCTTGTGGTGACCCTTTGTGTGCCAGTACAGGGCGATGATTTGTGGAGTTGGTGTCCCGGATACGTTGCTGCAGCCTGTAGATGGTCCTAACGTTGACCTTGAAGTGATTGGCAGCGGCTTGTGCAGTGTGGCCAGCTTCAAGTCTTCCTAGCGCCTGGTTCCTCTGAGCTGTCGTGAGTCGCGGCATCCTTCTGACGTTGTAATGTGAGTGTTTCCACCAGGTTTGGGGTGCATTTAATAGGGCTGGTCCTTGTGAACAGCACGTGCAGCATGAGTTGCATGAAAAACATGGAAAACACCGTACCATCTCCGAGATCAGGTTGCGTTTTTGAGACCATCTCCTGGGTTCCATTCTGAGTTTGGGAAGGAATGTCTTTGCTCAGGTAAAGTTGGAGATGTTGTCAAAAATATACAATCAAAACATGAAATGAGTTTACAGTTATCCGTTTCTGCGAAGGAAAATTCCAAACTGACGTTTCTTTTGCTGCTTAGTATATATCCATCTTCTATCGGTGTGAATGTTTATTGGTGAGCGAGTGAATATGGTTTTACGCTGCTTTAGCATTATTCCAGCAATATCACGACGAGGGACACCAGAAATGCGCTTCACACATTGTACCCATGTGGGGATCAGACCCGGGTCTTCAGCTTGACAAGCCCTCGCTTTAACCACCAGGCTACCCCACAGCCCCCTCAAGGAGAATTACTTTGTATAGTCGACATTGATGTAGCTGAAGCACCTATAGTAGGTAGATAGCCTAGTAGGTTCATTTGTTTTTGCATTTATATCATCTTAATAATTATTTATTGAGTGAATGCGAAGTTATTATAATAAGGCGCGTAGCAAGCCAAATGGTTCGTTAAGCCCGACAGGGTGCAAAGCTTTATATTTAGATAGTATTGAGGGCTTGTCCAACTTTCATAGACAAAATCATGTGGAAGCCCGAGCTTTTTATGTAATGGTAGCTACGTCCCTGATAATTATGTAACTCCGAGATTTGTATGCAATGTGAATCATTGTAGTAGTTCGAATAATGAGTAATTAATTTAACACTGCTATAATACTCCAGTTATATTAAGTTCCCTACAGGAATACATTGTTTTTTGTCGTGACTACGCCGAGGCTGAGGTCACATCAGGCTGCTGCTGCTGCTGCCGATGAAGACCAAGCACCCCGTGCCAACCACAGGCCTGAGTTAATGCTCATGTTTGTTGTCTTTTTCTGTATAGCTTAGTATATTTTGTTTATTTGTTGTGTAAAGCGCTCTACACAACATAACAGCTATATGGTGGCGGTCTATAAATAGTCGAGTTTGGACCAGACAATCCAGTGATCAGTATCGATCTACATAATTGGAAAAGGATGACAAGCGTCGCCCAAGTCATCGAGTCTGACCACTCGATCCCGTTAGTCGCCTCTTACGACAAGCATGGGTTCCTGAATACCTAATTCTACCTCGGAACTTCACGGGTCTTACGTATGTTGACAATTGTGAGTATCTATTATGTCCTCACCACCTAGATAAATATAGCAGGCTTAGTACATGGTCAATCACTTTGTCAACTGTTAGGAATGAAGACACAAATTAAGACTGTCCATTGTAATGCTCATCCATATTGTCGTATTTGCAGATGGAACTATTTATGTGAGCATTAGTTTCTTTTAAAAAGTCGTGTTTAATACAGCTGTAAGGAATCTCAGTTTCTGTTGGTTTTACTGCGATTGTTATTAAGTTCTTATGTCACACAATTCTGATCTGGAGTAAACTGTATGTAACTGATGAAGTGAATACAGGTTGCCATGTACTGAATTTTATACTTTAAGCACCACGTTATTTCACATCGGTAGTTAAATCGTGTCCACTGAATGCCAGACGAGCGTACCATGTGTTAGTAATGATGTGTTGCTTGGTAGATGTTTGTGTTGTAGGATGATCTTGCTATAAGACTATATACCACATTGTGTACAAAGGGCAGAGGCTCCTATCACATTCAACAAGATGCAGGAAGATTGCCTAAACAAGGCCTCTTCAGTAATGGTGACACTTTGCAGATATGATAGCTGGTTCATATTACCAGTTTTTTCAGGACATTTGACTATCCTTGAAGGACCATTACCAATGCCATCTTTGCACAGTGTGTGTTCATTGATGTGATCATGGGTATCTCAAATCCCAAATCCACCACAGTTAGTGTACCATGATATCTCATACTGTTGTGCAGTTTTTAAATTCATGTACTCAACAGCTGATAAAGCCAAACAATAAAATAAAATAAAATAAAATAATTTTAAAAATTGTCTCCTCAATGGTAGTTGGTAAGGCCACAGATGAGCAGTACCATTTGTAAGCTAATGAAACCTGACAAATCACTACCCTATCAAGGGAAACTAGCTTCAGTCAAGGGCACATGTGACACATACAAATGTATATTTGCAGAAGGATAAAGGATGGTGAAGCTGTTGCCCGCTCTACTGTCTTTGGCTTCACGGCCCTGTCAGCCTAGTATCTGTTCCATTTGACGACTGAAGCAAATGTCATTTTAACAGTTATAAAATATATCAATAACCAGCATAAACATAAATAGTTAATAATACCCCCTAACTCTCTGTTGTGCCTTTGGGCTCTTAATAACATATTTTGTACACATCCGCTTCTAATTGAAATAACATCAAGGATCTAATGTATAGGAGATAGGGCACTCAAGTAGGTATCAATAAATCACATGCAGTAAAACCAGCTATAGTTTAACACCTACTTTGGTTGTCAGTCCAGTTTTGAGGAGGTCATTATCCGACGGTATCCTACTGGCCATTCCAGATATACTCATGACTACTTCTTGAAAGGTGAGGATCCTCCATTTACAAGCATCGTAACGGGCATCGTAACAAGTATTGATAACGGGCATTATAACAAGTATTGGTCACAGGCATCTTAACAAGTATTGGTAAGGGTTATCCTAAGAAGAACTGATCGGTAATTGGTAACGGACATCTTAACAAGTATTGGTAACGAACATCTTAACAAGTACTGGTACGTTCATGTAACTGCAAACGGGCATCTTAATCACTAATGGCAACGGGTATCTTAACAAGTATTAATAACGGACATCTCAACAAGTACTGCTAACGGGAATCTTTAACAAGTTCTTACCAAGTACGGGCATCTAACAAGTACTGCTAACGGACATCTTAATCACAAGTGGTAACAGGCATCTTAACAAGCATGGTACGGGCATCCTAACAAGTATTGGTAACGGGCATCTTAACAGGTATTAGAAAGGGGCATCCTAACAAGCATTGGTAACGGGTATCCTAAGACGCACTGGTAACGGGCATCTTAACAAGTATTAGTAACGGGCATCCTAACAAGCATTGCTAACGGGAATCTTAACAAGTATTGGTAACGGGCATCTTAACAAGTATTGGCAATTGGTAACGGGCATCTTAACAAGTATTGGTAACAGGCATCTTAACAAGTACTTGTAATTGGCATTTCAACAAGTATTGGTAACGGGCATCTTAACAAGTATTGGTATCAGGCATTTAGCAAGTATTGGTAACGGTAACAGTAACAAGTACTGGTAGCGGGCATCTTTGCAAGTATTGTTATCTTAATAAACATTCGTAACGGGCATCTTAACACGTATTGGTAACTGGCTTCTTAACAAGTACTGGCAACAGGCATCTTAACAAGTACCGTTAACGGGCATCTTAACAAGTACTGGCAACGGGCATATTAACAAGTATTGGTAACGGGTATCCTAAGACGTACTGGTAGCAGGCATCTTAACGAGCATTGGTACGGGCATCCTTACAAGTATTGGTAACGGGTATCCTAAGACGTACTTAACAAGTATTGGTAATTGGTAACGGGAATTTTAACAAGTATTGGTAACAGGCATCTTAACAAGTATTGGTAACAGACATCTTAAGAAGCATTGGTATGGGGATCCTAAGAAGAATTGGTAACGGGCATCCTAAGACGTACTGGTAACGGGCATCTTAACACGTACTGGCAACGGGCATATTAAAAAGTATTAGAAAGGGGCATCCTTACAAGCATTGGTAACGGGTATCCTAAGACGCACTGGTAACGGGTATCTTAACAAGTATTAGTAACGGGCATCCTAACAAGCATTGCTAACGGGAATCTTAACAAGTATTGGTAACGGGCATCTTAACAAGTATTGGCAATTGGTAACGGGCATCTTAACAAGTATTGGTAACAGGCATCTTAACAAGTACTTGTAATTGGCATTTCAACAAGTATTGGTAATGGGCATATTAACAAGTATTGGTATCAGGCATTTAACAAGCATTGGTAACGGTAACATTAACAAGTACTGGTAGCGGACATCTTTGTATTGTTATCTTTATAAACATTCGTAACGAGCATCTTAACAAGTATTGGTAATGGGCTTCTTAACAAGTACTGGCAACAGGCATCTTAACAAGTATATCGTTAACGGGCATGTTAACAAGCGTTGGTAACGGGCTTCTTAACAAGTAATGGTAACGGGCATCTTAACAAGTACTGGCAACGGGCATATATATTAACAAGTACCGTTAATGGGCATCTTAACAAGTATTGGTAACAGGCTTCTTCGCAAGTTCTGGTAACGGGCATCTTAATACGTATTGGTAGCGGGCATCTTAACAAGTACTGGCAGCGGGCATCTTAACACGTACTGGCAACGGGCATCTTAACAAGTACTTACAACGGGCATCTTAACAAGTATTGGCAAAGGGCATCTTAACAAGTACCGCTAATGGACATCTTAACAAGTGTTGGTAACAGGCATTTTAACAAGTATTTGGTAACGGTAACATTAACAAGTATTGGTAACGGGCATCTTAACAGTACTGGCAACGGGCATCTGAACAAAGTACTGACTACGAGGATCTTAACAAAAAAAGTACTGGCAACGGCATTACTGGCATTACGTAGCACGGAACGGGCATCTTAACAAGTACTGGTAATGGGCATCTTAACAAGTACTGGTAACGGGCATCCTAACAAGTACTGGTAACGGGCATCTTAACAAGTATTTGGTAACGGGCATCTTAACAAATGGGGCAGACACATCCGAGCAGCACGTAATTTGTTTATTGCATCTTATCATCTTAAGAAAGAGTAGTTCGCTCTATCCCCTGTGTTTTGGGTAATAAAGTACAGTTTTGCCCTGAACCGTTATAACGCAAGCGCCCTCGTGCTTTCACTGTGATAGTGATATCTATTCCTTAAATGAAGTGCTTGCTCGAGTTACGAGTATTGTCATCAACCGTTATGTAGGTGGAATATTGCTGAGTGCGACATTGAAACAAGGAACAACCCTTTTCACACAGTGTTAACCAGTGAATTTTCAAAACCGTTGTTATGTACTCTCAACACGGAGGCCAGTTCACGTTTTATTTTAACATTTAAAGAAATACAGTTCCAGAGTATTAGACCAATATGTTAATGACTTTGAAGAAGAGGTTCGTTTTTCACATGTCTAAAGGTCAAAGTAAACAAATGTCTTGCTTGCATCTATTTAACTCACTTATCATTCGGCAACACAAAACACCTTGATTTCCATTTGGAACTGGCAAATAATCATATTTGCTCAAATGTCTTTTCAAATACATCGTATCGTCCGTTCGGCTTGGTACAGGCACTTCTTGCTTTTACTTATCAGGTTTTGCGCAAATCCAGCTGGCTGTATCGTGCTGACCTGTTGTCACCCACTTGTAGCCGGAGGATCTACTCAGAGCGGCAAAGAATGGTAAAGAAGGCTGCCTTTGGTGCCCAGTTTGTGTAGTTGACATAGTCATCAGTGCCAACATATGTCCAGAGGAAAAATTAGGTGTATACGCCAAAGAAAATGAGCTCCTCCTGGGAAAGAAAGAAATAAGAAAATGTCGAGCTCTTCTGACAAAAGGTCGATTTAAACTATCCTGTGATTAGGTGGTCAAGAGTGATTAGATGTTCAGAGTGATTAGATAGTCAAAAGTGATTTGGTGGTCAAGAGTGATTAGGTTGTCAAGAGTGATTAGATTGTCAAGAGTGATTAGGTGTCAAGAGTGATTTGGTATCAAGAGTGATTAGGTGTCAAGAGTGATTAGATGGCAAAGAGTGATCAGATTGTCAAGAGTGATTAGATGGTCAAGAGCGATAAGATGGTGAAGGGGTGATTAGGTGTCCAGTGTAATTAGGTAGTCAAGAATGATAAGATGGTCAAGAGTGATTAGATGGTGAAGGGTTGATAAGGTGGTCAAGCATGATTAGTAGGTGATGGGTGATTAGATGGTCAAGGGTGATTATGTGGTCAAGGGTAGATTAGGTGGTCAGGAGTGTGAATAGAGGGTCAAGATTAATTAGGGTCGGAGAGAGAGAGAGAGTGAAGAGAAAGAGGGTCTATGTGTGTGAGACGGAGTGTGTGTGTGCGTGTCTGCGTGCGTGCGTGCACCCTGGAAAATCTAATTTAATCTACTTAGTTTACTTTGCCGGACGAGACTCATGAAAGACATATGGAGCAAGACGTATTTCAACAATAGAGTTCTGCCCCCATTCATACCTCCCCTCTGTATGCCGACACCAACCGAGAGTCACTCATGTTATACTTAAGTGTAAATATTACCTGAAAGCTCCACCAGTCGTTCTGCAGCATCCTGTTTCTTCTGGTTGTCAATGGGGAAAATGAAACCAAGCTCCTCGGAACATAGATCCCTCGCCTCTGTCCATGATTTGTTGTCCAGGTGATGTTTCAACGATAAACCGATCTCCTTGAAGTAATAGTATTGCTCTGACTGCAACAGGAGAGCAACAAGATGGTTGCAGTTGTTTGTTGGACCACGCGGACCCCACTTTAATCATTCAGTAGATTCCATATATTATATGTCAATCACTGTAATGTCCGATTCTTTCCACATCACCGTCATAAAGCTGGAATGTGTTATTATAAAATTACAAAACAAAACCTAGGGTGGAACTAGGTGTAATCAGTGTTATCCTGTGAATCCTGCTTGTCGTAAGAGGCGACAAACGGGATCGGCTGGTCAGACTCGTTGACCTGGTTGACACACGTCATCGTACCCCAATTGCGTAGATGGATGTTCATGCTGCTGATCACAAGATAGTCTGGTCCAGACTCGATTACTTCTAGACCGCCGCTATATAGCTGTGATATTGCTAAGTGCAGCATTAAAACAACAAACAAAGAAACAAACAAACTATTATAATAACAGTAGTGAACAATCTAAGAGATCAGGAGATATGTTAGCAAAGGAAACACCACAGCCAAACGAAATGTTAATACACTTGCAGAAGTTGTCACATACCATATCAATATCTTAGATAAATTCCAAAAATACTTGAGGGTTTTTCAGTTATATTCATGAAATGTTTTGTTACAACTTCCTGAAATTCGTTACACTAATCCGTGTTCGTTTCGGCAATGTTACGCGTTACAATTCTCACGGGTTACATTCTGTCTCTAGGGCACATACGGGTTACATTTAGCCTGTGAGACACAACGTTCACTTTCAGGATACACCGCGAATCGAATATGACGTCATATATTGTTAGTTGGTTGTTTAGTTTTTGTCTGTATATTTGTCAGGTAGTTTAACGTCTAACCCTACTAGCATCAAACTGTGTGACGTCATTGTTTGTACATGCTTGCACCGGGACAATACAGTCCTGTAACTGATCATCAGTCCACGAGACTGGGATACAATGTCATGCAATCACCCATGTCATCGAGCCTGACCGCCATTGCACTATTCCCTTTGACAAGAAGCACAAGTTGCGGGGCACTTGAATATTTCCATATTTGAATCCTCGTACAACGAAAAACAATGCTTTTGCTATGACATACAACCCTCATTCAGAGTACATCCAAACAATAATCTTAGCTCACCTTATATCTTCTTATTGCCTGGCTGTTTTCCTCGGCGGGTTCTGTAAGCATTTTCTCAGAATCTTCTTGGCCCAGTTTAAGGTCTTGTTTTCGCAATGATGACACGTGATCTTAAATATGATTCAAATACTCAACAGAAAAGTGTTTTAAGAGATCCAAATTATCAATACTGGTGACAGTTTTGGAGTTTAATGATTTGGGGATGGTGCGATTATAGGAATAGTGCAGACAAAGTCTGAAACAAAATGGACGAAATTGCACCAACGATCATAGATTTCTGACACGACAACGGGAAGCAACTTTGCAACACAAATACTAACACCTATCTACGATCACTGGTACTGTCTGTAAGAGAGACACGGAGACTGGTGTGACGAAATTATGACCACTCTTTATCAGACCAAAGTAAGAATGAGGATTCTGCCGACATTTATGACCATGATGTTTCCACGACACATTAGCATGTTTGAGATAGGGGAGATACTTCAGGTTGTCTGTCTACTGAGTAAAATAATAGTACAATGATATTTTTTAACGTGATGCTCACTTTCTCTTAGAACACCATTGTAGACCTTGCCCCTTTGATCCCGTTTGCTGACCTTGTTCTTTGGATCTTGTTTGCTGGCTTTGATCTTGTATGGTGGCGTTGCTCTTGATCTTGTCTGATGGCCTTGCTCTTTGGATCTTGTTTGCTGGCTTCTTTGGATCTTGTATGCGGTGGCGTTGCTCTTTAAATCTTGTATGGTGGCCTTTGGATCTTGTATGGTGGCGTTGCTCTTTGAATCATGTCTGTTTACCTTTGATCTAGTATGGTGGCGCTGCCATGCCCAATCTTGTTCAGCAGGTGCTTGTGGTGCGGTAGTAGTTCTGCACTTCCCTCACTCTTCCAGTAGAACACAGATGTGCAGGGAGGTGTTTTCAAAGCATATCAGCGTACACTTTACTTTGCTGACGTGGCTGAAGACAGGACCTGATCGACCACGGAGGTTTGATTGACAACATGGAATGAGACTACTCTCTGGGGCATCGCGCGATGAAAGGTCGAAAACACACACACGTGTACTGTGATCCAACACAATAAGAGCTTCATTGTAAATGTAGGACTGGATTGCACGAAACTCAAATGTAATAGGCTGAACATGGACTCAGAGAGACAGCAGTCGAGAGCTGCAATGGAATTGTGATACTCCTGCAGCAACTGTGAAACAAATTCTGAAATTCCAGAAGGGTTCGGTTTCTGAGTTTCAAATGAGTTGCATTATGTATGATGCTTTTAAGTTTGGTTGAGTGGACATCTGAGTGCTTCAGCCGCCTGAAATATCCCACAGACCTTTCCGTAGTTCCGAAAGTTCTAGATGCTGAATTATTCACTAACCCTTGTTACCAGGTTACTCGTGTGATCACTCAGCAATGTATTTGACTTTCTTAAATTCTTTTGTGTAAGAGGAAGGACGGATACAGTACATTACGCTCAGACTGGTATACTCGGCATAAGAGTTCCAAATATACAGTTAAAATTACGTAGGATGGCGGGATGGTTTACATGGAAGATAGTACAGATTGCTTGATGGTATTGCAGAATGTACACATCTCCTCTTTATAACTATGGAAACATGTGCATGGCCAGATTTACTGACATCATAAACAATGAATAAGAGGCAGAAAGTATACTTCAGTAGTGATCTAAAAAGGTAACCTCAAAACCTGGGACTGATTACTTTTCGGAAATGTTGAAAACAGTTCAATAAAAGAGGTATACCAACTTCCCTTTCATCCTGGGGTTAAAACAAGCGGATTTAATGCAAAGAAGTTCGACGATGAAATTATATAGTTAGAATGTAACTATTATGTATGAGATTTTCAAATGTAAGCAAGAGATAAAGTTTGAAAGTGCTGTGATATTAGACCAATGAAGTGGAATAAAGAAGGAAATTAAGGGGGAGAGGATCAAGAAAGCACACCGGTAAGCTGAGGAACAGTATAGAGACAATTAAGGTCAGGAAATCACAGACAGGAGAACCAAGGCTGGTTGGTAACGCTGGGACTGCAGCTTCAGAAACATAACGTATACGTACACTTTGACTGAACGAGGCTATTTAGAAAGTGAGATAGTGTACTGAGAAAGTTTAATCCCAGATATAACATGTGTTACATTTGACCACTTTCTAATATGTATTCATAGTTTGACCTAGAGGTGCCTGACTCTGAGGACGTGGGGTCGACTCCCCCATGGAACCCAACAAAAGTACAGTTTGTACTTTACTGAGCAAGTGTAGTCCCTAATATAGCATGTGTTTGGCAGTCCTCTCGAGGGGTTGCTGTGGATGGACGAATAGGCGTGTGTGCGTGTGTGCGTGTGTATATGTCTCTCGACTTGGTGTACTGATGGCTGACTGTCTGGCCACATTAAGCAGAAAATAAACATGCAAGACTGATAAAAATCATGATGAGAAACTATCATCACACGGTGGACGATGTGTAAGGGACTGTGTAGTGAGGTTCTTGTAGCGATGTGTTAGCTGTCTGAGGTAAATCAAACGCAGGTATCACCTTGCTACCGTCTAGGGGGTTGTTCTGAGCTGTATAAGTGTGTGTGTGTCTCGGCTCGGCTATGATGCACGGCCAGCTGTGTGAAGCTGAATGAAAACGCAGATCTCGGCATTTCTCTCGGGAGTCGCCTCGGTATGGCTGGCTATGTTATGCTGATGTCTGTAAAATAGTTTATTGTGAATCTCCTTCTATGATTTGTTTGGTTGTCGTAATGAAGGCTTGTCAGGCATGTTGCTTTCCTTGTTCTAAGAAAAGATTGTTATTGTCGTCAGATAGCACCAAACCGAAACTCTTCCTCAGAGATTTTAGAGTTGGTGAGCCCGGTGGAAATATGACTGGCTGCCTGAATGACAGAGTTTGGTTTTACGCCGCTTTTAGCAATATTCCAGCAACATCATGGCGGGGAACACCAGAAATTGCCTTCACACATTGTACCCATGTGGGATTCGAACCCTGGTCTTCGGCCTGACGAGGCCAACGCTTTAACCACTAAGCTACCCCACCGCCCCGGTGGAAATATGATCGTCTATCGTGCTTAACTTCGGTTCGGCTAAATTCTAATTTGGTCGTGTTTCAATGCTCTACGTTGCAGTCTGCGAGACACGAACGAGACACCAATCTCATAAACCCTGTCACTCAGGCTGTTATTCCGATGTCTAGCACCACGGGTGCGGCCACAATGGTGGATAATAACCCGACACCTGCTATGCCTAATTCCATGCTGACTGAAATCAAAGCGCTTGTCAACACCGTCCACAGAATTGACGGCCCCTGATATTTTTGGTGTAATGCCGACCGCGTATCACGTTCACATTCTAGTTGTTGTTTGATCTTGCATATCTGTCACAACGAAACCCGTCTTTGGGTTCCAGTGTTTCGCCACTTCGTCCACGACCGGATACAGTCAATGTTTGATGAATATACTTTAAGCTGATGAGGTACAAGTTTTCGTATATATATAAATGGTGTGGAGTTCAATAAAATCCTTTTAAAAATCATAATATCTAGGTTTTGCGTCTGGGGTTCTTCCTAGTTGTATGCAAATACGACAACGTTTTTGTTGATGGCGATTATGCCAGCGTATTTTAACCCATGCAGAAGGTTTATATCTACTCCGGGGACATCTCCAAAATGCGCTTCCGATAATAGGAGTAGAACCTTGTATCACACTGATCCACGAGTCTGGCACATCAGTATGTTTTAGTAAAAAAATAACGCTGCTTTTTCTCATTGGGGACTAACATGTTAGCTGTTTGATCTGGTAATGGCGCTACGCTCGTCCACGTTAATCTTCCAGGATCGAACCCTCCCCAGCTAGTATCCTGTTATATTTTACCGAGGCGCCACCATCATTATTATCCATGATAGGATAGGGGTAGGTCAGGACAAGGTTAATAATCCAGTTCAACTGAGGAATCGAATACGACTTCTCGTTGTTTGAACACGTTATCTTGTGTAAGCGCTAGCATACAAGGTGCTTTCCTCTCCGGGCAGATCAAATCCCCGCGTGTCCCCTAGAGCGGCTAGCTTTACATTGGGATGATGGTTCATCTCGTTTATATATAATGTATTACGAAATGGTTTTCAATTGGTTATCGGATAATTCCTCGGACGTGCACTTCAAACCCATGAGATGCGGCTGTTGTTGAGTAGGAAATTTCGTGGGTGAGGTGATATCCGTGTCTTCCACGGTCGCGGTGACTCCCCTGCAGACTGGTGTAGGTGTTAACGTTCACCCGCACGTAAACGGAGCAAAACTTGGTATTGTTGCCTGGACCCGCTGACAGAGTTTGATCCCTTTCACCGATTTCGATGACGTAACGCGCTCCAGGCAGGCGATCTGCCGAGGTACACTTGGATGTACAGTGTGATTTCTGCCAGGAAGATTTTCCAGGACGTCTACCACGCTGTCGAATTCCGGCACACCAACTTCAATCCTATCGCCTTTGCGTCCTGAAGGGTTGCTCGACAGTATGTGGGGCTACTCTTTGTCTTCAACGTGCTGACGATCATACCGCGTCTTTGTAGGACGTAAGCCACGAGAAGGTGTTGTTGTTCAATACGACTTCGTCAGTAGTGCATCTTTGTTGTCCTTAAAAACATGGGGAGAATCGAGGGGTGATGTTGAGATTCCAGTCGATTTGTATTTGCACCCTCGATACCCATCTGTTGTCGTTGTTGAAGATGAAAGTGCATTTTCGTGTGTTTCTGAGACGGCTGTGGTCTCGACGTCGTCCAGGTGGAACAAACTCCGCTGCGGGAAGGCTTCGGGTTATTGGTCCATTCGTCCCCGTCGTTGCATATCAGGTCGTAATGGAGTGTTTTGACCGCCCTTTGGTATCAACAAAATCAAAAGTTCGGTCGTTGCCACCTCACCACCACAAAGCGGTAGTAAAGAGGGTGTGGTGGTAGTTTGACGCATTTGTAAAATGCTGTATTTCGTATTGCAAGGCATACAGTTTTCCCGTCGACTCCGCGCATGTCCCTCGAGGTCGGAGATCGCTATGTTGGCGCATTTTCTAACATAAAAATCTGGACCTTGAGACTCCATCATTGTATCGTACATGTGCAGCGTCACGCTGAGATGTCCTATACTTATGGATTGTGTTTAATATCTAAAATCGATATTTTTAATCCTGCGGATGTTGCCCGATTAATTTCTAGAAAAGCCGGTTCTGCCGTCGTTGTACTTTTCCGTTTCACCGGCACGGCTCTCATTGGTGGAAGGTCGTTCGATCGAACGTTGTCTGTCGAACAGCCTGTTGTTTTTACCGCTGATGCGTTGGTCCATCGCGGGTAGTAGGTGATGCCGTAGTGTGCGACTCGAGCTGACCAGACGTGTTATTGATTGAGAAATGAGAATTTGAGAAAACGCGTTAGCGGAAGTTAGTCAGATCCAGCGAGAAGAAAAACTCCAGGAAATGATATAGCCAGCCCGTCGTTTAACCGAAGCAAGATATCTGACGACGACTTGGCAGCGCTGCATATGAACAAAAGCCATTATCAAATTCAACTGGCCCGTTTTACGAGGGGATGAGAATCCTTGACTCTATCTGTAAAACACTTGATGTACGATTTCTACTACAACGAGCTGAAACAGCAGTACAGCGATAGGTGTGAAGTGCTGAACACGGACACGGATTCCTCTGCTCATGGAAATTCACACTTAGGACGTGTACGAGTACATTAAGAAACACCGCGCCTGTACGACACCAGCGAATTTAACCCTAAAGATCACCCTATGCACAGCTGTCAACAAAAAGTCCCTCGACAAGATGAAGGACGAAATGCGCGGGCACGCTGATTGCCGAGTAAGTCAGCTTGAGACCAAGATGTATTCCATCAAGAAAGCCAACGATGATGAAAATCCGAAAGGCGTTAAAAAAAATCTTCTTTATTTATTTTTAAATATTTTTATTTCCCATCAGTATATATTGTATATAGCATTTCAGAATCAAATACTCATTTTGCTATTTCGTTATAGGATGCTCTTTGCG